>NC_133620.1:15941443-16241443 GCF_048593235.1 Sminthopsis crassicaudata | reverse complement strand
TCAATGAATGGTTTCTTTTTCTTATCTATTTTGTAAGGAGTTATATGCTTTTTCCATTCATCAAGTCTATGTTTAAAGGATTTTTCTTCAGATAATCTCTGGTTTTCCTTTTCCACACCCTCTTGCAACGATCTTATTTTCTTTTCCCATTTGTTTTCTAACTTTCTTGTAAGATCCTTTTTGAATTCATCAAAGAGTGTTTTATAACATGAAGAACAACTAATATCAACCTTTGGGGATTCATCTGGAGCTGGCTTGCCTTTTGTAAACTCAAAATTTGAGGTCTATTCTTCTCTTTCAGCATAATATTTGTCTATGGCCAGAGTTGTTTTTACTTTTTTGCTCATTATTTCAAGGTTGAGGTTTGCTCTTAAGATAAAGGAGTGATATCCACTTTAGTTTGACCTGGGGCAGTTCTGCTGACTGGCTTCCAAGGCTGGGTAAGCACATCTGGTCCCACAATCTTCCTAATCTCAGAGACTCTCAGTTTGCCTTTTGTATTGACTTTTGGGTCTTGCAGCGAATCTCCTAAACTATCTGTCTGCAACCAGGACAGAGTAACCTAAACCCCTTATAGTAAGTTCCCTGAAGTGGGGATGTAGCAATGGCCTGGATCCCTGTGCTGTGATCTGGGCTCAGCAGCTTTTCCACCTGCCTGATAAAAATAGACATATTCTGAAATTCTTCCAAAGTTTCTTCTTTTGGAAATTTGTTGTACTCCAAATATGTGTGGCTTCTGTCACTCCAAAACAAGTTTAGAGGATTACTATACGTTGGTTTGAGAGATCAGAGAAAATCAGAGAAAGCTATGTCTGTTCTGTGCCATCTTTCCTCCATCCCTCAGAGTCATAATTTTAGGACTGGAAGAGATTGTAGAGGCTATTGGGACTATCCTTTTCATTTTCACAGATGAGTAAACCAATATATGGAAAGGTAGACCAATTCAAGTTCATCCAGCTAGTGGCAGGAGGAAATGATCCCAAACTGCCTTATTCTGTATTGTCTTTTTGGGGAAATTTTGATGCCATCAGTACCAGGGGATATGTCTTCCAGCTGACCTCTGCCCCTCTGCCCCATGTGGGATCATATTATGCATCAGATTGTAAATGAGTAAACTTCACAGATAGCAATGTGCCCCAAATCAGTAAATTCCTTTTGAAGTCCTGTAGGAAATGATGGTTATAAATATCAGATACTGTGTAAGACTTATAGGACTGGTGTTAAGTGTTCCTATTCAAAATTTTTGATATAGGCTGGATGAATTTTAGCATTATAGATTTTAGGGCTAGAATCCTTTCATATTGGCAGCTCAGGAAACTGTGGCTGGAAGGTGAAATGATTGTCAAGAGTTACACAGTAAGGATCTGAGGCTGAATTTCAATCCAGGTCTTCCTGATTCCACTTCTATATCCACGGGGTTTTGTTGGATCAGAGCCACCTGCTTCCTTGTATCTTGACTATAAAGACATACCTATATGTGTTTAGATAACCTGGTTTAGAAAGAGCTGTTCTCATGGAAGGAGCTCACAGAGCAAGACAAATGGTGAGTCAATAATAGGGCATTAGAAGTAGGTAGGAAAATAATCTTTTCAAATTCATGGGAAAAAAGCCATTTACCTTAGGCACATGGTATCCTGCCACTGTGGTATCAATCACAGCCATCCTGGGTGCATTCAAAGGAACAATATCTCCCATTCTTTGAACTTCATGAACAGCTGCATTAGTGTAGGGCATATTCTCCTTATCAGCCATGGTGGGCTGTCGAGATTGGCCAATCACCCTATCAATCTCAGCTTGTATTTTGCCTGCAAAATAGAAGCAAGATTTTTGAGACCCAAATATTATCTACCATTCATAGAGTGCTTTAATGTTTGCAAAAGTTTGACAAATCTTATTTGATCATCACAAATATGCCAGAAGGATCCTGCTATTATTATCCCCATTTTTTAGATGAAACTCAGGCAAGTCAAGGGACTTGCTTAGACTCTCATATCTAGGTAGATGTGAATTCAGGGCTTTCTTTCCCATCTCATTCATTTTTTTCCTGATCATATGGGGGAAACAGAGTCATATTTATAGTTTTGTAAAAGTTTGACTTGATACTTCACTGAATTTGCCAATCACTGTAGCTTGGAGACTCTACTGATTAAAGATAAATAAGAACATTTGTGAGGTTGGGAAGATATTCAGGAATGTGACATCATGGAAAGCATTCTGGAGTTGGAAACAGGAAATCTGGATTTAAATTTTGGCTTTATCGGAGACCATTGGAGATCCATGAATAAGAATCAGTTGAGGTCTCATTTTTTCTAAGTCTAAAATGATCAGATCTCACTAGACTTCCTTTTAGGTTTTTAAATCACTTAATTTCTCTCAGTCTTGTTTTTCAATTCTGTAAAATGAGGGATTGGACTTTATGGACTCTAAGATGCCTTACAACACTTAATATAAAGACCTTATGACCTTCTGTAGATTGAATCAATAATATATCCTTCAATTAAATATTTCTAATTTGAAATCTATGATAATTCATTTTTAATAGAATAAAAATACATTTTAAAATGTTACTTTTTGTTATCACATACAGTTTCATTAAAAAAGTAGTTATACACTATATGGTTATATATACTTTATAATAAAATAATATCTGGTATTCATGTAACACTTTTAGGTTTACAAAATATTTAATGTTTAGCAACTTCTTTTATTCTTGCAACAACAATATAAGACAGGAACTATTATTGTCCCTATTTCATAGATGAAAACACAGAAATTGAAAGAAGGCATGTGATTTGCTCAGAGTCACATGATTGAGAAGTTTTTGAGGCAATATTTGAATTTATATCACCCTGATTCCAAATTCTATACTCTTTAATATCCTAGGCTACAGCTAATATGATATAGCAATTTGAAAAAAAATTGATGTCAAAAGGGTTATGCATAATGGGGAAATTGGTAATCGCTGCTTTATTCCAATGAGAATTGAAGCAAGATAATGTAACATGCTTGGCAAATTTTGAAGCTTTCTGTAAATGGGAACTTTTCTGAGCAGAATTTTGCAGTGTTGCATAGCTTGCTGCCATCACTGTACCTTGGATCTCTGGATAAAGGGCCATGTACAGCAGTGCCCACCTTAGTGTGGTCGAAGTAGTCTCTGTTCCAGCAAAGAAGAGGTCTAGGGTGCAGTAGACTAAATTTTTTTCATTAAAACTAGAATGGATGTTATCCTTAAATTAAAAAGATATGGATTAGTTCATTAATACAAAAAAAATCATGGCTTTCACCAAGCATAAAGAGCTTTCAGGCTCAATGGAACCATGGGTCAAAGTCAAGGTGAAAGATTTTGGGCTTCCCTTTTACCCCCAAGAATACAATTCTTGTTCCTGAGAGTGAGAGCTCCTAACTTTTTAAAATACTATTTTTATAATTACATCTACAATTTTAACATTTTTAAATGTGAATTTTTACTTTTACAAATGCATGCAAGGATAATTTTCAATGTGCACCCTTGCAAAATCATTTTTCCCTCTGTTCTTCTCTTCCTCCACATTCTCCTAGACAATAAATAACCCAGAAAGTTAACAATTTTAAAATATAAATTTGTGTGTTCCAAATTTTCTCCATCCTTCCCTTTTTACTAAGATGTTGCACAATTTGATATAGGTTCTGTATTTATGTTAAACATATTTCCATGTTAACTATGTTGTCAAAGAAGAAACTGAATGAAAGGAAAAATACAAAAAAAAAACATGAAGGGAAAACTGAATGCTTCTATCTATATTCTGATTTTGTCAGATTTTTTTTGAATCTGAATAGCATTTTCCATTATGAGTCTTTTTGACTTATCTATAATCATTGTATTGCTTTGAAGAGCTAAATCAATCATAGTAGATCATCTTACAGTTTTACTGATACATTTAGATGCATTTAGAAAAAAGGGGGGGAAGGAAAATGAGGTATATAAACAAAAACATCTTAGCAGCTCTCTTCTCAGGACAAAAAAAGTAAAAAAAAATTGAGGGGATGCCCATCAATTATGGAATGAATCAATAAACTGTGACATGCATTTGTGATGGAATAATATTATTTTCTGGGAAATAATGACCATGATGAACCCAGGAAAAACAAACTAGAAAGTCCTTGGTGAACAAAGTGAAATATGCTATATACAGAGTTATAGCAATGTTCAGGGATGACCAGCTGTAAATGACTTTATATTTCTCAGTAATACAATCATCCAAAACTATTTTGATGGACTTATGATGAAAAATTCTATCTTTATCCTTTGAAAACAGTTTGAAGCATTCTATATTTTTCTTTCTCTCTTTTTAATTTAATCTTAAACTTATTTTAAATTTTCGTTAGGGTGAGAGATCTATGTTTTCTTTCACAATTTGACTTTTATGGAAATGTTTTACAGAACTTCACATGCGGTTTTGGGCGGGGATAAAGGAGTTAAATGAGCTCAAAAATCTTAAAAAAAACTTATGTAAAACAAAATTGTTTTGAATATAACTGGAGAATTTAAAAAATTAAGTAAATTTGAAGAAAAATGTATTTTCATTTTTAGTCTCACAACAAGCCTGTGAGACAGGAGTTATTATGCTCATTTTACTTTTGAAAAAAAATTGAGGCAAACTGAGATTGAGTAACTTTTCCTGGATCACAAGGCTAGTGTCTGAGTGTCTGAGATCAGATTTGAGCTCAGGTTTTCCCGATTTCAAATCCAATGCTCTAACCATTTTCAAAGTAACTGACTTGATCTCTTTTTTTTATTCTTTGTTCATATATCACATATTTCATGCTCTTCAGTTAGTCAAGTCAAAAGATCTGGTTTCATATGTCCACATTGCATAAATATTGGACAAATCCTTTGGTTTCTTTTGTTTTTAGTTTCTCCATCTGAGCAATGGAGATAATATCTGTGCTAGCTATATCATGGCATTGCCAGGGAGAGGGAAAAAGCCCAAACATTTTGCAAATGGTGACATAAAATATGCATCTAAGTAGCAGATTTATTGCCATTTCTTTGTAATATTAATATCATTATTAATAAAGATAGATAGTTTACCCTCTGGATTCATTATTTTAATGAGTAAAAATAGTATAAAATGTTTTACAATTTGTTGGCTTGTTTCTGCATTATCTTGTGAAGCAGATAGTCCCAATAATATTGCACCAATTTTTCAAATGCAGATTCTGAGACTTAGAAAATGATTTTTTCCTAATAAAACTTGAATGATGAATAAAGGATCTATAATTCATGTAGAGGTCCAGTACTTTTTGATATAAAGGACATAATCACAAACATTTTGAAATTAGGAAGGAACCCCTCTGGTATCAAACTCAAAAAGAAATAAGGTCATCAGACCATTCATAAAGATCCCTGGAGTTCCATATTGACTTAAATTATCTATGCTCTAATGCATTTTTATTTATTTGGTTAAACCTTTATAAATTATGTTTTAAATTTTATTCTACAGTACTCAGGAGTGACATGGGCTGTAATATTGACTATATGTTTGACTATTACACAAATTCTGAAAAGGAAACTGAACTTGGAAACAGAAAAAAAAAAAACTGGTTCAAATATAGCTTCAAATTTCCAACAACTTTGTAACTGACATTTCTATGCCTTGGTTTCCCTCTTTATTAAATTATGTGATGGAACTCAATGAGCATTATTGTCCCTTCCAATCATAAGTAGAAATGATGAGCTCTCTACTAGTAAGCTCCATCACTTATACTCTACCTCCCAGGATTGTCTCTGAGGAAAGAAATTTACATAATGAGAGAAATAGAAGATTTTGAAAAAAAAATCAATAAATCCCCCTCTCCAATTTTGCACTTCTTTTTTTTTTTGTTTTTGTTTTCTATGCACAATGCCTACTTTCTATGATGTCTACATTACCTTGGACATCTCCTTCAGGTAAGCATCAATGAAATCCTGGGGCTCCTCTGGATTCAAGTTTTCCTTGTGTTGTTTGATCACATCTTCTACAAAAGATTCTAGCTTTTTAAATTCTCTGAAGAGCTTCTGGTGAGGTCCTGGCAGGAATTTCATTACAGAAGGACATATATTGAAGAGCTAAATAACATAAAAAGGACAGAGTAGGATGGCTGAGTGTCAATTCCTGTTTCACTCCCCTACTTCATCTTCATCTTAGTTCAGTCCGTGGATTTTACCTTTTTTCAGGTCATGAAATGTCTGCTCCTGAATCCACCCTCCCTGTAACCACTGTCTGTCATCTCATACTGTTGTTCCTTTAACACTCAGGTTGCTGTCCAACTGTTGAAGCACCAAGCCTTGGCCATGTTTTGATGCATCAAAATAACTTTTAAGATGTCACTAATCTAGGCAGGCTCCACAGCTGCAAAGAATGAGTGGAGAGATACATTCTAGAGAAATTGCCATCATTTGAGCCCATCTTTCCCTGTTTGCCCCACAGAATTCCCTTCTCCTGAATTACATTTTGTTTCACTTAGGCAGATGCGAGTCAATGGCATTCACCCTTTTCCTACATTTTCTTTCTTAGTTAGACACTTGAGGAGTTAAGTGAAATCATGAACCAGAGACACATGAGTCACTGACCAACTAGGAGGAAGAGTAGATGTAATTCTGGAATAAGATTCAGAAAGACCTGAGTTAGAATTCTGTCTCAGACATTTATTAATGGTGGGCAAAACATTAACTTATCTTAGTCTCAGTTATCTTATCCATAAAATTGAGATAACAATGTCAGCTATCTCAAAGGGATGATGAGAAGAGCTAAAGAAATAAATTAATCAACAAGCATTTACTAAGCATTAACTATATGCTAAGAACTATAAAGAGTCCTAAGCATCCAAAGGAAGAGGAAGAAATTCCAGTTCCTGTTCTCAAGGTAATTTGCCTTGTAATGGGATAGACATTATATAAAAAAACAAACAAACAAAAAACAAAAACAAAAACAAACTAGGGACATATAAGATATATGCAGAGTTGAAAAATATTCTGTGAGGGAAAGGCACTAACAGCTAGATGCACTGGGAAAGCCATCCTGCAGTAGCAGGTGAAACTGGAGCTCATTCTTGAAGAAAGTCAGCAATCAGAGATTAGAAGGGAGAGCATTCCAGACAACAAGGACAGTTAGTGCAAAGGCACTGAGGTAAGAATTAATATTTTTAATGTTCTTTACAAACCTTAATAGAAAACAGTTAAATCATCTGCCTCTCTGAGTGTGTTTCTTTTCCCAGTCTGTCATTCTGTTTCTCTAGCTATTTCTGTATCTTGTCTCTGTCTCTAAATCTCCCTCTCCATCTTTGCTATCTTTCTTTGTTTCTGTATCTGTCTCTCTTTTTCTCATTCTCTTTTGTAAAAAAATAATTTCTCTCAAACTTTGCTCAAAAGACAACTTTTCCATTAAGCCTTTATTAGTCATCCTGACTTCTAATACTGCACTTACCATTATATTTATTTGGTTACATACACACCCACTTGAGGGCATGTTGCCTCCTCTAACAGAATGCAAATCACCTGAAGTCAGGGGCTGTTTCATTTTTAATTAGTGCAATCTCATCATCTAGCACAATACTTGGATCACAATAAATGCTTAGTAAATGTTTGTAAATTGATAATCTTGGTAAATATCTATATTTAGAAACTATATAAAACTATTGAGAAATTTGTTTCTTATTATCTGGAAAGCACGGGTTCCCCAGGCATGTTCTTTCATGTCACTGTTTATAAAGATATTGTTTCTTTCCTCTCCCACTCTCAAATCCTTTTACTGTTTAGAGAAAGTCATATACAAACTGACTCAGCTCCTGCCAAAATCACATAGCCATTCTGGTTTCTTTTTACCATGGAGACAGTTGAAATTGATTCAGCCATTCCCAGAAGGAGATGCTCTATTACCTGGCACTCCCACCTGACCAAAAGCTTCAAGACGACATCCAAAGTCTTCAGGAGCTCCCAAAATTGGGAATCATGGTACTCAAAACGATGCCCAAAAGTTACAGAGCAGATGATGTTAGAAACAGCATTGTTGATCACATAGTGGGGGTCAAAAGGCTGTCCTGTTGACCAGAATAGAATGGAGAAAGATTTCATCCTTGACTTTTAAAGGAATCCAGCAGATTTCTTAACTTTTTCTTTTCAATACATGTTTCACCTTCACTGCCCACTTCCCAGTACACATCTACTTTAGTATGTTAGTCCATAACTAGTTACTGCTTAAATTGATGTGAGGGGGTGAAAAATATGTCCATTTTTTTAATGTTTGATTGGCATATTTTGTTTCACATTGGGTTACCTATTTGTCTTTGAACGAGATACTTTATTGTCTTTGTCTCCATTTGTAATTAAGTAAAATGAGGAGCTTGGACTAGGTGACTCCTGAGAGCATTTCTCTTCTCTGTGTTTTATATATCAGAAACAGAACTATACATCTGACATATCGTGTATAAATCCAAAAAGTTGTGTCTTTCTGAGTAATGATGAGGAGAACACACATGCATCTGTGTCCATAGATATGTGTGCATATATCAATACCCATGATTATATATATATATGTATATATATATATATGTATACATATATATATATATATGTATATATATATATATATATATATATATATATATATATATATATATATATATATATATATATATATATATATATATATATATATATATATATATATACCTTTGTGGGTTATTTGTATGTATATGAGTAGTAGAGTTCAGAATTATATCCGGAGATATTGCACTTAAAATAAAAGTGATGAGAATGAAAATAAGGAAGGGAGACAATATAAAGTGATGTATAAATGGACCTGGATACAGGGAGACCTGGCCAACCTCAAACATTTGTACAAATTCTAGCCCTAATCCTAACCTTAGCTTGACATTTATTAATTGGGTAACTTTATTGTGATTCTGGTGCCTTCCTATTATTGACTATTTCCAGTTTCTCCTGTCTTTATCATGTCTGCACATAGTTGTTTACATATTATTTTCCTCCTAGACTAGGAGATTATTGAGGACAGGTACTCTCTTATTCCTTTCATTATATCCTCAGTATTTAGCATAGTTCATAGAATACAGTACTAGGCACTCAATAAATATTTATTAGTTGACTAATCTTGGGAAAGTCACTTAATTTTTACACTCTTCACTATTGATATGAAGAATGGGAAAGAAGTTTGGATTGATGGTTTCCAAGGTTAATTAACTACCCTTAATCTATGATAATGAGTATGCAGAAGATGAGGAAAAAGGGGAAGTAGATGAGAATGGGAGGAGACAGAAAAGGAAAAAAAAAAGAAGCATAGAAAGAGGAGGGAGAATAGCAGAATGAATGTCTACAATAAGAATTTTGTGCAAAGAAAGATAACATAGATAGACTTAAGACCTGGCATCAGTGAAATACCAACCAAAACTCAAGAAGATCAATGATACTCCAGATACCCACCTCCTGACAGGTTTAGATTACATGATGAGACATATGTTTCTGAGCAAGACCAATGTAAGAATTTATTTTGTTTGGATAGTATTTGTTACTAGTATTTTGTTTTTTCCTAGTCAAAGGAGAAAAAAGAAGAAAATAATGATTGAAAATAATTAAAATTTTAAAAAGTGAAGACAGCAATATGTACATGAGAGAGTGTATACACATACACACACATTCTAAAGAATAAGGAAGAAGAGATCAAAGCAAAAGAGAAAAGAAAAAAGAGAATACAAGAGGACATACCAAGAAATAAAAATAACTGATTCAATAACTACATAGATAGAAGAATGATTAGGAAGAAAAAGAGTTAGAGGAAAGCACAAGAAAATAGTGGCAGGATTGTGTGTCCATGTTTGTGTAGGGGCCAACCAAGGCAACTCCATGTGTGACATTTGAAAAACTGAAACATGTATAGTCTTAATTTTAATGGAAGAAAATAAATATAATGGCATTCAAGAGAATGAACCATTAAGGCTTGTTTTCTTGGCTTATGGTCTCATTTTTCCCTAGAAAACACTTTTGGGTTTTTGAAAACCTTCCTTGGGGACTTGGGGGACTGTCTCTACTCTAGGGATGACCTTTCCTGCCCTGCTTCTTCCATCCACAAGTACAGATTCTCTTTAATGTTTATCTGGCCAAATGGAAAAAAATCACAAGAAATTGAAAACATCTCTGTCTGACCAGTGCTCACCTTTTTCTTCCCTGATGGCCTCAATGAGATACTTGGCCTCCAGCCGGATCCGATCTTCCAGGGTCTTCCTTCCCAAACCAAAGTTCCTTAGCGTCATTAAGGCAAATCTTCTTTGCTGTTTCCACAGTTGGCCATTAGACATAATTAAGCCTAAATAATTATATTAATTATACTTTATATCACTATTTCAAAAGCTCTGTCATTTTACTAATGTGGTTATTTCCTCTACTAATAATGGAATTCAACTGAATAAGGACTTAACAAACCTGACTAGACCCCTATTATATGCCAAAACGGTCCTGGATATATAAAATAATGGCTAAGCTAGTTCCTGTTCCCAAAGAGTTTACAGACTAATTAGGAAAATAATACTTAAAGTTTTACTGTGGAGTACTTGGAAATGCCTGGAAGTTCTAAAGACAAAACAGAGGTGCTATGCCTCTGGGATCCAACAGTCTGTATATAGCCTTGGGGACATAAACATAAGCTTTTTATTTCCTCAGTCAGACATGATTGGCTGCTGGATGACTTTCTATTTTGGACAAATGTGCACAGTGGAGGGAGCCCAAATCCTAATCTGAATGATCAGGTCTATTTGGAATTACCCAAGGTATCTTGTTGATTTCACCAATGTCATGGTCAAAGAAAGTAGGCAGTTTTCCATTGAAGAAATCACAACTTATATGAAAACATGCTCTATATCATTATTGATTAAGAAATGCAGATTGAAACAGCTTACCAACTAATTCAGAGCACTCACCAAATGACTTGAAGATTTGAAGCTGGATAGGGATTTGGGGTCGATCAATAAACACATCGCCTTGGTTGACCAGGACCTCCTTGATCAGTGGCAATCCAGTTACTGTTATAAAGTTTTGACTGGCCACATTCATGTACAAAATATTTCCATATTTCCTGACAAACTGAAACATATTATTTTGGGTTGAAAACTTCCATTGCCTTTCAGGTTAATTTTTAAAAATATTGTTATTAGATGATATTCTAGCATGTGTGAAACAATTCCAGTGGTGTCTACTCAATTCAGTCTGATCCAGTTTTACTCAATTAAGTTCAGCTCACCCTAACAAACACTGAATCACCCAACTGTGTTTCAGTTGCTGTGCTAGGCGCTGGTAAGCTGAGATAATCACAAAGACACAAAGTCACTTGCCTTGAGAAAGAAGAAGACATGTGTATATTAAGAAAATGTATATATAAAGTGTATATATAAAGAAAATGACATGTGTATATTTAAGTCAATACTAAATACATAAAAAGGAAATTCTAAGTGATTTTGGGGAGGCCAGCACCTACAAGGTTATCAGGAAGAATTTCTGTAGGAGATGGCCCACTGAAGCTGAGCTTTGATGGGAAAAGTGAATTCCAAAAGATTCAGAGGAAAAAGGAATATGTTCCAGAGTTTAGTACACAGGAAAAACTTAGAAGTCAACAATTGAACCCTTTGCATATTCGTTGCAATGGGTAGAATGTCAACTCCCAGATGGCAGAGACAATATCATTTTTGTTTTCTTAATCTCCAGCACCTACGATAGTACCTGATACATATCAGGTAATTATGAAATGTTTATTAATTGACTGAGTAGATCTTTACTTCCCTGACATCAAACAAAGCCCACTCAAAACTCAATAATTGCTCTCTGAGAGAGATAAAAAAATCAATCAATTCTGTTGCCAACAGGGCCATGAGCTTCTTTGAACTTAGCAAGATCGGACTCAGGTAACAGACACTCAGAGGCTGTCACCCCCTAATCCGAAGGTATTATTTCTTGATAGTGCCCAAAATAATTCTCTTCTGCTTCAAGGACCTTAGTCAGTGAAAGTCCTTAATTTTATAACATATGATGACTATTTTCAGGAGTCAGGGATATTTAGAATTCAAAAAAATAAAAAAAAATAAAAAGAAAACGAGGTGAGTGGTGGGATGTGATAACGGCATAGAACCTGAAATCTAGTAAGATCTGAGTAGAGATTCTCCATTTGACCCCTACCAGGAACCAGTCAGTTCTTGGCCCTGGCTGTCTAACATTTTATTAATGACTCCAATAAAGGCACAGATGGGGTACTCATCTATTTTGCAGTCAATACTAAATTGGGAAGGGTAGCTGAGTGATGGAGTTGAGTAAAACAATTTCAACGGTCTGTGGTTCGCTCAATGCATTAAGGTGGAATTCAAAGAGATAAGTGTTTTTTAATTAGACTAAAGTATAAATATTTTTACAAGTATATTTTCCCTGAAAAAGATCTGAGTCTTAGCAATTTGGTTTTCTTTTCTTTAAATTTCAATTCCTGAATTTCATTATAATTAGTTTCCTATATAGTCCCATTTTATGCATTTAAAACCATGACTTTGATGGAGTGTCCATGGGTTTCCCCAGATTGACTACCAGAGGAGTGCAGGACACAGACAAAGGTGAAACAATTCTTATATAGAAGATGAGAAGAGGGTACCTAATTCTACTCATCATTGTTAGTGTTTGGTGAAATTAATTGAAACATGTCAGCAGCATAATGTTAATAGCCATAATTGACCAACAAGTCAAGTGAACTTCAGAGACTGGTGTGTCTTGTACAAAGTCTGAAGATAAGAATTGTGGACTCCAGGTTCTTAACTTTTCATAAATGTGTGTGTGTGTGTGTGTGTGTGTGTGTGTGTGTGTGTGTGTGTTGTTATTGATGTTATTGTCCCTTCATTAGTCTACTGCAGGGGTTCTCAAACTACAGCAGACGGGCCAGATGCAGCCCACTGAGGACATTTATGCGGCCTATCTGGTTATGGCAAATGGGCTGAGGGGAGGAGACAGAGTGTGAATTTTTATTTTTACTATAGTCTGATCCTCCAACAACCTGAGGGACAGTGAACTGGCCCACCATTTAAAAAGTTTGAGGACCACTGGTCTACAGAATCCTATGGGGCCTTCTCAGAAAGAAGTTTTTAAATGTGTATTAATGAAAGGTGGATAATAAATGAAATCATTATATTAAAGTACAGGGATCAAAACATTTTTCTAACTTAAATTCAATGGCCTCAGGTTAAGTGCCTCTGATTCTAGAATCTAAAGAGACTTCAGAGGCTGCCTGTGCAATTTGCCAGTCCATCTAATAATGAGCATTTATTAAATGCTTACTATATTCTAGGTACTGTGCTAAACCCTGAGATTAAAAAAAAAAAGTAAATGACAGAAGTAAATGACAGTCTCTCAAGGAGTTCACTTATCCCTTTATATGTAACAGTAATAATAGCTGACATTTATCTAATGCTTAATGGGTGTCCATTAGTGTGCAAAGGACTTTAGAATTATTACTCATTGGATCAGATTCACAGAAACTGAGTCAGAGTTATCTCAGAAAGCATGTAAACATGACCACGTACAAAAGGGAACTCCACAAGGACACACTCCATGTGTGAGAAGTTTCTTCAGGTCTCACAAGTCAGAAGGAGGCTGAGAACCTGGCCCTCTAAGCCCCAAACCAGACATTATTTCCATTGTAAAAGAATGCCTTGCAGGGAGAGCCATAGCAGAGATGAACACCCAGGCTTGTTTGCTGCTCACTCCAGCACATTATCCAACATATATCCCAGTTCATGTGATCCCTTCACACCCAGTGGATTCTCCACTCCCGTCTCGTTCTTTACCTTTTGCATAGTGACTTGGGGTTTTTGAAAATCCATCTGGAGGAAGTTGCCCAATATGGGCAGCCCTGGAGGGCCAGGGGGGTAGTTTAGATGCCTTCTTCTTCTCTGCAGATAATGTGTCAGGATCAGGACGATGGCAGAGAGCAGAAGGAGGTTCTGAAGGGGGACTCCTTCCCAAAGAGAAGGGATCATGTTTCCCAGAGAGAGCTGCATTTTTCCCAGCTCCTACAAGAAGGCCAGACAAGCCTAACTCCTCCTCCCTCTTCTCTTCCTGATATGGGGCTCCCGGAAGCAATGCTCTAAACTCTAGCTGTGTTTGTTTCCAAGGAACCGTTGCCTGGGCTGCTTTTACTGGCCTGCTAAGAAGAGCACCAGCCTCTGCTCTCTCCCAGGACCTGCCTCCTTAGAGCAAACACCACCTACTCTACAGGAAGAGAATGGCAGGCTTGTCAGCTGGGAACCAGACAGACAATCTGGTTAGAGAGGCCTGGGGAGGCTCCATACACAGACAGGTCCACCCAGCGAGCCCCAAATCACAGAGCCAGAGCTTTGGGCCAAGGAAGAACCCAGAGCCTCAGCCTTTGTTTAGGAGAGTAGCTGGGATCCAGGGAGGCAAGGAAACCAATAGGGTCCCATCTCTCCTCATAGATTTCAGAAGATTCACTGTAACCTGCTCAGCTGGTCCAGTCAGAGCTCTTCTCCTTGTAGCAAGCTGCCTCCAAAGAGGTTTGGGAACTAGCTTAGAGGGGCTCTGAACCTAGGATTCAGGGATGTGTGTGGTATGTGATTAGATTTAAATGGGTCTGTGAACTTGATTAAGAGAAAATAATTATAACTTTATTGGAATGATTAAAATAAAATTCAAATAGATTTGGAATATGCTGAAATAATTAGATTTTAGATAATAATAATGAAATTTGGATAGAATTAGAATAAACCAGAATGAAATTCCAACAGATTGTAAGAAATGGATTAAAATGTCAATATATTTGTAATAAATTAGAATAAAATTCTAATATTTGTAGAATACTGGGAAATAACTAAAATAAAATTCAAATATATGTACAATAATGGAGAATAATTAGAATAAAATGTCAATTTAATTAAAACAATTGAAATAAAAAGTCAATATTCTCCTCCTCCTCCTCCTTATACTCCTCTTTCTCTTTCTTCTCCTCCTCCTCCTCCTCTTCCTCCTCCTTATTTGCCCTTTGTTCTCTAAGAGGACCATGAGATCACATGATGCCATGACATCTAAGTGCACTGGCTTTAAGAGGGTGGTCCAAAGTTACTGTCCTCACTTTCTCCTCCTGAGTCATCTGGGTTCAGTGGCAAGATATAGATCAGATCTGGAGGTTGCTCTGGATGCATGGCAAATCTTGGCCTTTTTAATCTGAGGCCCCTAGAAAGTCTCAACTGCCAATCAATGATTAAGACCAGGCAAAAAAATGAGGCAGGGAATAGCCTCTTTTATCTAGTTAAAAAAAAAAAAAAAAAAAAAAAAAGAATCAATCTGGGAGGTAAAGACCCTCAGGGATTCTGACTAAAGCAAAAATTAGTATTTACTTTTTAAAAAATATACCTTTTTATTTCTTTTTATTTATAAGATATATGCATAGATAATTTTTCAGCATTGACAATTACAAAACCTTCTGTTCCAACTTTTCCCCTTCTTCCCCCCCCCCAGATGGCAGGTTGACCAATACATGTTCAATATGTTAAAGTATAAATTAAATATATTGATATGTATACATGTCCAGACAGTTGTTTTGCTGCACAAGAAGAATCAGATTTTGAAATAGTGTACCATTAGCCTGTGAAGGAAATCCAAAATGTAAGTGGACAAAAATAGAGGGATTGGGAATTCTATGTAGTGATTCATAGTCGTCTCCCAGAGTTCTTTCGCTGGGTGTATCTGGTTCAGGTCATTACTGCTGTATTGGAACTGATTTGGTCCATCTCATTGTTGAAAATGGCTACCTCCAACAGAATTGATCATCATATAGTGAAGTATATAATGATCTCCTGGTCCTGCTCATTTCACTCAGCATCAGTTGCTGTGTATCTCTCCAGGCCTCTATGAAATCCTCCTGCTGGTCATTTCTTACTGAACAATAATATTCCATAATATTCATATAACACAATTTATTCAGCCAGTCTCTAATTGATGGGCATCCACTCAATTTCCAGTTTCTGGCCACTACAAAGAGGGCTATCACAAACATGATTGAATTAATCTTACAACAAATAATGGTTCCCTAGTGATATAATGATTGGCTTATACTCAGTATAATGAATGGATTTAATTGTAATAGAGTATTTAAAAGGTCAGAGTCAGACCTAGGGTGAGGATTAGGACAGACTCGGGGAAGACAGAGGACTGGAGGTTGGAGCACAAGCTTTCTGACTGAGACAGACTTCAATATAGAGACCAACATGGTGGTTCTCTTGCTTCCTCCACAGAAACCAAGACATTCCTGAGGACCTCCAGAAAGCTAGCTGAGCCCTAGGCAAGGAGATAGACTGAAAAGGAGATAATAAAGACTTTTGAACTTTATTATCTGGCTATTCTTCTGTTGATTATTCTTCTGAAATGAAGGCTGATCCAAGATCTCCAGAAAACCAACCAAAGGTTACATAATATAACTGTTGATAAGGACACTTCAATAAGCCTCACTTACAGTTTAGAGCTTATTACTTGTTCATTGACACAAGTCCAATAAATTAATATCGTTTTTCCTCCATATCTTCAACCATAAAGTAAATGAATTGGAATAAATATCTGCAAGGTATCATCCATATCAAAGATTACATAAATCTATAATTTGTAACCATTAGGAGTGGGAAATTTAAATGCAAAATACATAAGACAATATATAACATACAACAAAAGCTTGATTACTTACCATGTGGTCTTTCAGAATCCTTTGGCTTTCAATACCTGAAGGTAAGTCCCCAGAAGTTGTACCCAGCAAACTACAGTTGACCCCTGGATACAAGTCTCAGATCTTAAGTCTTTTTAAGGCCAAGTTATTTTGTCTGAGGCAACCACTTATTAAATAATTAAAGCTATGTAAGAGGCACTGTCCCTCCCTCAGTGGGGCAGATCCTTCCCTGGGGAGGAAAAAAAGGAAGAGGGTAGGTATTTGACCTCAGTTTTATTCTTCCAGTCCCTAGAAGTCTGGTTGGGAAAAGTGAGCAACACATGAGCAGGAGATGAGCCTTTCTAGGACATTATGCAAAGTGACTCTTCCTCTACCTTCTGCTCCTAGGGTTGAGTTCCTGTTTCTCCAAGATTGTGAAATAGACCTGAGATCCTTTCAACAGTTAGAGTAAAAAGCTATCCAAAGGAAACTCAGCCAGAAAAGCTCATAAAGCCCATTGTTTGCTATCATGTTCCTTACAAAAAGGAACTACCTTTTGATATAATGGTGCTCATGGAAGAGAATTAAAAAAAAAAAAAAGACTGATTTTTACTGATCAGGAGAATTCAGAGTATTTTTCTTTTGGTTATTACATGTTGTTATCAAGCAAAGAACCAAAGCTTTCCACCAGGCTGATAAAGAACTCATCATCATACCTAAAAGTGTTAGTAATAGGTGTACCTACTGTGTTATTGCCCATCGTGCTCTACACACACACACACACACAAATGCCATTCTGACCGATGGGGTCACCATTAATTGAAAACAGGGCAACTTATTTACCTCAAAAGTTAGCCATGCTAAAATTTCCTCTTGATGTAATGGGCTGATGACATAAACATTTTCAAAACTAGAATTGCAGGGGTTTGATTTAGAAGATTCCTGTGACGTGGCTTCCATTTCTCTTTCTTTTCTATGTCTAATAGCATTGCTCATTTTTTTATTGACACGAGACCCAATAAAATTTGTTGTTTATTGTGTAGAACAAATGATCAAGATCTATAAGAGCATAGCCACCACATCCTTGACTATTCCTTCTACTTCAGTACTCCCTTTCCATTATCTATTTTTTAAATAAAGCTTTTTTTTTATTTTCAAAACATATGCATGGATAATTTAACAACATTGACCCTTGCATAGCCTTGTGTTTCAGACTTTCTCCTCCTTCCTCTTACCCACTTCCCTAGATGGCAAGCAATTCAATATAGAAAAACATTATTTTCCAATAGCTTTTTTACTATGAGATAAAATTAGTCTGTTTAAGGTATAAATATTATTTGTAGTTAATTCTTTTCTGAAGTAGATTTGGAGATTCTCAAATGAAAGACATGTTAGTATGAGCAGATCCATTTTATTTTATTTATTTATTTTTATTTTATTTTATAATTATAAATTTTTTGACAGTATATATGCATGAGAAAATGTTTTTTATAACATTATCCCTTGTATTCATTTTTCCAAATTTTCCCCTCACTCCCTCTACTCCCTCCCCTAGATGACAGGCAATCCCCTACATTTTACATGTGTTACAGTATAACCTAGATACAATATATGTGTGTAAATCCAATTTTCTTGTTGCATATTAAATATTAGATTCCGAAGGTATAAGTAACCTGGGTAGATAGACAGTAGTGCTAACAATTTACATTCACTTCCCAGTGTTCCTTCTCTGGGTGTAGTTGTTTCTTTCCATCATTGATCAACTGGAAGTGAGTTGAGATACATTTTATTTTAACATTTAACCTATTTTATAATACTTCTTTCCATCCTCCTTGTTATTTTAAACCTTTAAATGAGTACCTAATAGAGAGGTGTACTGGGTCAGTTGACCTACTTTCAGTGACTTTTACTAATGGATTGTGATATTAGTCAGAGTGGATTTTAGTCCAATAACTATTATTGTTCTATAAGAAATTATCACCAGGATTATTTCAGAGAAGCCTGGAGAGACATACATGAACTGACAGTAAGTGAAATGAGCAGAACCAGGAAATCATTGTACATAATGACAGCAAAATCATACAATGATCAATTCAGATGGCTATATTTTTTCAACAATAAGATAATTCAGGTCAGTTCATATAGTTTTGTAATGAGGAAAGACATCTGCATCCAAAGAGAGGATTGTGGGTACTAAGTGTAAATTCCAGCATGATATTTTTACTCTTCTTATTTTTGTTTGCCTGCTTTTTTTCATTTCTCATTTCTTCTCTTTTTATCTGTTTTTTATTGTGCCACAAGATGATTGTGGGAATATGTATAGAAGGATTAAAAATATTTAACATACATTAGATTAGTTGCCATGTAGGGGAGGGGATAGGGGAAAGAGAAGGATAAAATTTGGAGCATAGGGTTTTGCAGGGATGAATATTGGAAATTAACTGTGCATAAATTTTGATTGTAAAAAGCTAATTTTGATTTTAAAAAAGAAAAATAAATTCTACTTTTACATTTAAATAAGAGTTGTCTGAAATGCATAGGATCTCATATCAGAGGTCAATAGGCACCTTGTTACTGAAGTAACAGTAGAAGAAATACAAAATTGAGAACAGCTTCTTTTATTGAAACAATTCTTTAAAGATTTTTTTACAGAAGAATTTGTTCTTGTACTTCTTTTGTTACTTCCTTACATTTGTAAGTTTCTCTTTGACTTTTTAAAGTGTTTTCATAGCTTTTATATGATTAAAAGAATTATATGTAGTTACATAGTAATTTTCTGTCTTTTCTTAATTTTTTGAATTAAAAAGTCAAAAAAGAAATCATAATCAACTTTGTGAGCTGAGATACATTAAAATTTAATCTGATTTAGCTGTGAAAAAGGATTAACTTAAATCTGTGAAAAAATATAAAATATAAGGGAATTGTTATGACTGTACTTCAAGAAATATAATCTTTTAATGCAAGGTTTAATTTATTTCAAAAATAATGTTAATTAAATTGAAAATAACTATTTTATTAAAGCTTTTATTTTTGAAACATATGCATAAATAATTTTTCAACACTGACACTTGCAAAACCCTCTGGTCCAATTTCCCCACCCTCCTTCCTTCCTTCCCTCTTCTAGAGGACAAGTAATCCAATATATGCTAAACATGTGCTATTTTTCTATATATATTTCTACAATTATCCTGCTGCACAAGAAAAATTAGATCACAAAATAAAAATGAGAAAGAAAACAAACTGTAAGCAAACAGCAACAAAAAGTATGAGAATGTTATGTTGTAATCTACCCTCAATTCCCACAGTCATCTCTCTAGGTATAGATGCCTACCTTCATTCACAAAGCCTTTAGAAATGGCCTGAATTACCTCATTGTTGAAAAGTGCCATGTCCATCAGAATTGAACATTTTAGAATCTTGTTGTTGCCATGTACAATGATGTCCTGGTTCTGCTCACTTCACTTAGCATCAGTACTTGTAATTCTCTCCAGGCTTCTTCAAAATCATCCTACTAATTGTTTCCTCCCTCCCTCCATTCCTTCCTTCCTTCCTTCCTTCCTTCCTTCCTTCCTTCCTTCCTTCCTTCCTTCCTTCCTTCCTTCCTTCCTTCCTTCCTTCCTTCCTTCCTTCCTTCCTTCCTTCCTTCCTTCCTTCCTTCCTTCCTTCCTTCTTTCCTTCCTTCTTTCCTCCCTCCCTTCCTTCCTTCCTTCCTTCCTTCCTTCCTTCCTTCCTTCCTTCCTTCCTTCCTTCCTTTCTTCCTTCCTTCCTTCCTTCCTTCCTTCCTTCCTTCCTTCCTTCCTTCCTTGCTTCCTTCCTTCCTTCCTTGCTTCCTTCCAGGTTTTAGATTCTATTCTTAAGGACCATGCCTCTCTGCCTCAATCAAACTGTAATCTTTTAAGTTCCAGGAAGCCCAGAGATGGAAGCAAGATGATAAAGGCAGTGAGTTTCTTGAGCTGTTCCTCCAACCCTCTTTCTTTATATAATGTCTCTAAACAAATTCTATCTAAAAATCCGATAAGAAGAATCTTTGTAGGAAAAAAAAATACTTTTCTTTGCTCTTTTTATCTAGTGTCTTACTCTGCTGCCCATGCTTTTTCTTCCACTCAGAATAAAAGTATCTAATTGCCACATTTACATAAAGAGTTCTCTTAAATTAACATCTAGTTAGTTTAACTGAAAAAAATTAAGCTCAGCAAAAATTGTAACTTTTACAAGAATTTAAATTTTTACACTTAGCTTTGGTTTCTTTTCCCTATACTTTAACCCCAATATTTCTAGTACTCTTTGGCCAATCTTTGAACAGAATATTCTGGATAACTCCTTTCATGTTAGAAACTTTCCTGTCATAGCTACCTAGGTCAGGTCTGAGATGCCCAGGCCTTCATATCAAACTGAATTCCAGACTTCTAAGGCAATACCTCACAATGTTGTATGCACCAATCACCCCAAAATGTACCCTTATAAACTGGATTAAGGAGATCTTGATAGTACATCTTATTCCTTTTTAAGTTATATATTATTTTTAAATTTGGGAATAGAGTAAACTTTTCCATAACATAGTTTAATAATAATAATTAAAAAAAAACACATTTCACAAGAAACTGCAAATCTATTAGGTATAATTTGCTGTTCCTTTTAAATATGCAAGGTTATCATAAAAATATCTGTTTAATTTTTTCTGCCCCTTATCTCTGCTCTAGAGTTGTCTATTATCCAACATCTATATATACATATATATATATGTATACATATATATATATGTATATATATATATATGTATACATATATATATATGTGTGTGTGTGTGTGTGTGTGTGTGTGTGTGTGTGTGAAATTATTCTATACATGTTCAAAAATCTTTGTAGCCCCTCTTGGTGGTGACAAAAAAATTCAAATTTGCAGAGATACCCTTCCATTGGGGGAATGCTAAAAAAAGTTGTGGTATGTGATTGTGGTGGATTACTATTATGCTATTAGCAATGCTGAGCTCAAAAGTCTTAGAAAAGTATAAAAAGATTTTCACAAAAATATGAAGAACAAAAATGAACAGAACAAACAGACCATAATATAAAATAACATCAATTCTTGTTTTAAGAATTACTTTGAATACATTTTGAATATTTTGATATTTTGACTATTGTAAATACCAAATATGTCTGATATTCTCTCTTTGAGCTAAACATGATGAGAGTTGCATTCATACAATGTTCATCCTTCTCTCTTCTTTATCTCAATTATAATAGATCTTTGTCTTTTCTTGAGATGAGATTTCCCTCATTTTTACCTGTGTTTTCCTATTTTTCCAGCATAATTCCTTTTCCAGCTCTTATTTCTTTTTTTTTAATATATTATGTGATAGCTTGACTATCACTTTCTTTTGTGTAAGTAATTCTGATGCTTCCCTAAGTATAACTTATGTACCAAGTGAGGAGGTTACCACTTAACATCAACTTACATATTAAATATTAGGGAAATAATTTGTTTCTTAAATAAAGATGGATAGAATTATCTTCTTCCTATGCCCAAATGCTAGAGAACACCTCAAGAGGTATAGACTTCACTTCATACAGTGCTGCCTTCTGAGTGGCACAGACAACCAATACCATGGACTATTTTCCATTTCCGATTCTGATCCCCTATATATGTGCATGGACATATAGTGAGTGCTTAATCAATGTTTGTAGAATTGAACTCAGTTCACTGAAGTGAAAATATATTCAGAGAAATATGAAAAAAATTGGACAAAGATTGTTGGTTCAACCTCTAAAGACTGGTAGAGATTATTATCACCGTATCTTTTCCCAGGGATTATAAAAATTCAGCTTTTTATTTAGAAAAATGTTTTTCATTTTCCCTTTGGTAAACTGGGCTTAATATCATTCACATTATAAGGCTTCTTTGGTCATGATTATAACCTGTGTATAAGAGAAACTAACTTAGAAGACTTCCAAGTACAATTAGTTTATTGGCCATGGCTAGCAAATTTCTAACAAAGACCTCGTTATGGACTCACCAAGCATTTTTAGGCGTATAATGGAGAAAAATTAGAAAAGATAATGTAAACAATAAATGAAGAACATTCATCACACTGATTCACATGGCATTTACATTTTGTGTTTGACTGGGATATTACAAGGGTTTTCATCAGCAGCATGGAAATCGATTTGTGTAAATATCTCTGACAAAAATAAGAAAACCTAAGAGGAATAAAGAACTTTAATAGATGAGCAAAACAAGGTGGAGGCATTCTTAGCTTCATATGAGTATAATCAATGATGGAGAGCTTATGATGTATCTATAACATGACTTTTAATAGGAATGAGAAATCCAGCTCATCAATGAATGGGCTAATATTTCATACTGTGAAAGTCAAAGAAATTATGAATGTGAAAGGAAGTTTTTTAGAGATGAAACAATCATCATTATTAATGGGCTCCTCTATGCTAGGCACTGGTTTGATGTTGTAGACCTAAAAATCTCTGTAGATAAACTCTATAAAGAAAAAAATCTCTGCAAAGAAAACAATATTTGCCCACAAGAAGTTCACAATCCATAGGGATCTCTTAGGATCATCTTAATCAACCTGACTTTCTGAAGCCTTCCCTAAAATCCCATCCATTGTTTAGTTATAAACACAAGGCAGAGAAGAATAATTAACCAAAGTTTGGCCCAACTGTTGCTTGAGTTGGGGAAAGAATAGTATTGATTCTCTGTTCCGATCATCATAGGGTTGTGGATTTAAAATTGGAAAAGACTTTAGAAATCTTCCTCTTCCTCAGTTTAGATTTGAAAAAGGAGGCAGAGATTCAATGGATAAATTCCCAAATCACCCAGCTAACAAGTGACAGGATTGAGATGTGACCCACAATTTCTTAAACTTCAAATCCAGTAAGAACTCTGTGCTTTCCTTTTGCTGGTATTCATGCTTCTTCCTTTTCTAAGTGGAAATATTCAATCAGCAACAGATACCCTCCATTTCTCCTCTTTTTGCCTTCTTGACTTTTCTCCTTGTCCCTAGCCCAACTCCAAAGGCAGGGAGCATGAGGCTGGTGCTAGTGTGCACGTTTTTCCTGTGCCCTTTGGGCAATCACCCCGCAGGCCTGGCTTAGCCTATATCTCTCGAGGAATGGCACATATTTGGTAGGGGAGAGGAGAGACGGCCATACTTATTTCGAAGTCCAAGCTCAGCTGGGTGTTTGGAGGAGCCTTGAATGTGAACTTCTGGAGCAGGCTGGTGAAGAAAAGGAAGAGCTCAGCCCGAGCAAGCTGTTCTCCCAGGCAGGCCCTCTTTCCTGAAAGGCAAGGACATCAGAAAGGAATAAATCTACTAATGCTTGGCACAGGCAGGGGATTGAAATTGGGGATCTCAAGGGCCTGGGCATGAATCCTGGCATTGAGATTGGTCTTAGGGCCAAGTAACTATCCTATAATCACAATGCTAATAATGGTCATAGGTGGAATCTAGGCCCAAGCCTTCCTTGCTGCATTTCAGGCACCATGTCTACTATGTCATCTTGCAGCCAACCTCAGAAATTTAGTATAGGTGACATTCTGTATCCACAGAGGACCTGGGTTCAGATCCCACCTAGGACGCTTCTCATTCAGATGACTTTGGACACATCACTTAACCTCAGTGGCTTCATTTATAAAATGAGGGAATTGGATGATGTGGCCTTCAAAGGCCCTTCCAGCTCTGTGTCTAAGAGCTAACTTCTGTGCAGCCTTAGGAAAAATGGTTCCTGCTCTGAATTTAAGCCAGGTGGATTTGGAGGAGAGTGTTGGAACTGAAGTCAGGAAGCCTTCAGTTCAAATCCTACTCCTGATAATAAGAAGCAAGTGACCCAACTGCTCTCAGTCTGATGTGTAAAATGGGGGTAGTAATAGCATGCACATTATAGGATAAATAGGTAAAGGACTTTGTTAACTTTAAAGACTATATAAATGCTAGGTACTAATGTGAGTGCTCCTCTTCTTCCTCCCCTTCTTCCTCCTCTTCTTCTTTCTAACTCCCTTCCTTTTTTTCCTGCTCCTTTACCTACTACTAGTATTGTTATTTTATCAAAAGCAGACCATCACTGACTATTAGTAGTATGTGTAGTCACATGATGTGGGTTTCGAGAAGTGGAATCTGCAAAGTTTCTTCATGTTAAAAAGTTGCTGCTCCCAGGCCTAAGGCCCTCTCCCTACTAAGTGTGGCTCACCAATTGAGAAAGGTATAAAAGACTCTTTTTTCTTAAATTGGCCATTCTCCAGAAAATGTTCTGGGTTGAAGGTATCTGGGGTGGCCCACTCCTCGGGGTCCCGGTTCAAAGCAGTTAAGTTGGTCATCATCATGGCCCCCTGGAAACAAGAGAAAAGAACTGAGTACAAGTTACTCTGAGGAGGAAGTGACCTGGTCCTCTCTCTCATTTTATAGAAGAGGTAATTGAGAGTCAGAGGGAGCATAGAACCTTCTAAAGCCATATTGCTTTTTAGTGGCCAGGCTTGTTGTAGAACTCCAAACTTCTTAGGACAGGGACTCCAAATCTATTTGGGACCCTTTGAAAGGCTGGTAAGCCTATGGCCTTTTTTTTTTTTTCTTCAGGGTCAATTTTAATAAATGAATCAAATAAAACAGACAGGATCATTAAGGAAATTGATTATCTTGAAATATAATCACCACAATCTAAATACAAAATATAAAACTCATGGATCCCAAGTTAAGAACCCCGACCTTACAGAATCATAACTTTAGGACTGAAAGGGATTGTAGAAGGCATTGGGACCATCCTTTTCATTTTTACAGATGAGTAAACCAATATATGGAAAGGTAGACCAATTCAAGTTCATGCAGCTAGTGGCAGGAGAAAATCAACCCATATTGCCTTATTCTCAATTGTTTTTGGGGGGCAAGTTTGATGCCATCAGTACCAGGTGATTTGTGTTCCAGCTGACCTCTGCCCCATCTGGGACCATATTATGAATCAGATTGTAAATGAGCAAGTTTCCCAGATAACAATGTACCTTAAATCAGTAAATTTCTTCAGAAGTCCTCTCAGAAATGATAGTTATAAATATCAGATACTCTGGAACTAGTGATAAGAGATCCTATTCAAAAATTTTGATAACAGGTTGTATAAAATTAGCATTGTAGATTTTAGGGTTAAAAGCCATCTCATCTTTATAGATGAGGAAATGGAGGCTGGCAAGTGAAGTTATTTGTACACTGATACACAGCAAGTATTTAGGACTGAATTTCAATCCAGGTCTTCTTGACTCCAGTTCTACATCCAATGGGTTTTGTTGGACCAGAACCATCAGCTTCCTTGTGTCTTAACTATAAAGACACAGCTGTGTGTGTTTAGGTAATCTGGTTTAGAAAGAGTTGTTCTCCTGGGAGGAGCTCACAGAATAAGACAAAGATGTTGGGTCAATTATAGGACATGGAAGTAGATGGAGACATAATCTTTTCAAATTCATGGGAAAAAAGCTATTTACCTTGGGCACGTGGTATCCTGCCACTGTGGTATCAACCACAGCCATCCTGGGTGCATTGAAAGGAATTATGTCACCCATTCTTTGAACTTCATGAACAGCTGCATTAGTGTAGGGCAAATTCTCCTTATCAGCTATGGTGGGCTGCCGAGATTGGCCAATCACCCTGTCAATCTCAGCTTGTATTTTGCCTGGAAAGAAGAGGGAGAATTATTTGAGACCCAAATAATATTTTCTATTTATAGAGTGCTTTAACATTTGCAAAACATTGGACAAATATTATTCCATTTGATGCTTACAGCTATGCTAGAAGGATATATCTATTATTATTATTCTCATTTTTTAGATGAAACTCAGGCAGAAGTCAAGGGACGTACTCAGAGTCTCATATCTAGGCAGATATGAACTCAAAGCCTTTTTCCCTCTTCCCATTATTTTTTTTTCTTTTATTGTGTGAGAAACACAGCCATACCTATGATTGTATGAAAATTTGACTTGATACTTCATCAAACTTGCCAGTCCCTGTAGCCTGGACTCTAAACTGAATAAAAACAAATAAGAATGTTTGCGTGGTTGGGAAGGTATCCAGAAATAGAATGCCATGGAAAGCATTCTGGAGTTGGCAATAGAAGACTTGGCTTTAAATTTCAGCTTTACCAGTCACTATTTGAGTCTCAATGAATAAAAATTCCTTGGTATCTTATTTTATTTATCTATAAAATGATCAGGTCAGACTAGACTTCCTCTAAAGTCTTTAAATCACATGGTTTCTCTCAGCCTTGTTTTTCATATATGTAAAGTTAGGGGTGGGATTTTATGGCCTCTAAGATGCCTTCCAACACAAAAGCTAAAAATGTTATGATCTTCTGCAGATTGAATTAATAATGGCTCCTTCAGTTAAATATTTCCAATTTGAAATCTATGATGAACTATAATATGTAATAGAATAAAATTATATTTTAAAGTGTTACTTTTATTATGTTTCAATAAAAAAGGTAGTTATAGTGCACTGTAATAAAATAATATCAGGTATCCATATAACATTTTTTACAAACCATTTAATGGTTATCAACTTCTTTTATCCAGGGAACAACCATATGAGCTAAGAACTTTTGTTGTTCCTATTTTACAGATGAAGACACAGAGGCTGAGAGAATTTATGTGATTTGCTCAGGGTCAAAAGCGTTTGAGGCAGGATTTAAATTTATAGCTTCCTGATTCCAAATTTTGTACTCTCTATTGTCCTAGGTAGCAGGTACTATCATATGTGGATTTGAAAAAAAATTGATATCAAAAGGGATCCATATAATGTGAAAAATGGTAATCACTGCTTGATTCAACTATGATGTATGTAATATGCTTGGCAAGTTGTCAAGCTCACTGTAAATCCAAACTCTTCTGGTTAGAATTGTATAGGGTTGGGGCAGCTAGGTGGTACAGTGGATAGATTAGCAGTCCTTAAGTCAAGAGGAGCTGAGTTCAAATCTGAGCTCAGATATTTAACACTTTTTAGCTATGAGACCCTGATCAAGTCACTTAACCCCAATTGCCTCAGTAAAAAAAATTCTACATGGTGCTTAGCTTGGTGCCATCACTGTACCTTGGATCTCTGGATAAAGAGCCATGTACAGCAGTGCCCACCTTAGAGTGGTCGAAGTTGTCTCTGTTCCAGCAAAGAAGAGGTCCATGGTGCAGTAGACTAAATTTTTTTCATTGAAACTAGAATGGATGTCATCCTTAAATTTAAAAAAGGCATGGATTAGTTGGTTAATTCAAAAAAAATCATGGCTTTCACCAAGCATAAAAAACTTTCAGGATCAATGGAACCATGGGTCAAAGTCAAGGTGGAAGATTTTGGGCTTCCCTTTTGCCCCCAAGAAGGCAGTCCCTGTTTTAAAATGAGAGCTCCTACTTTTGTGAAAATACTATTTTTGCAGTTTTTGTACAAACAAAACTAATGCAGATAAGATTAGAAGGGAAGCAATAAACTGAGAAAACATTTTTACAGTCAAAAGTTATTATAAAGGCCTCATTTCCCAAATATATAGAGAATTGACTCTAATTTATAACAAATCAAGCCATTCTCCAATTGATAAATGGTCAAATGATATGAACAGACAGTTCTCAGATGAAGAAATTGAAACTAGTTCTAGCCATATGAAAAGATGCTCCAAGTCATTAATAATCTGAGAAATGCAAATTAAAACAACTGTGAGATACCACTACACACTTGTCAGATTGGCTAGAATGATAGGGAAAGATAATGCAGAATGTTGGAGGGGATGTGGGAAACCAGGGACACTGATACATTGTTGGTGGAATTGTGAATACATCCAGCCATTCTGGAGAGCAATTTGGAACTATGATCAAAAAGTTATCAAACTGTGCATATCCTTTGATCCAGAAGTATTACTACTGGACTTATATCCCAAAGATATTTTAAAGAAGGGAAAGGGAGCTGTATGTGCAAGAATGTTTGTGGCAACCCTCTTTGTATTGGCCAGAAACTGGAAACTAAGTGGATGCCCACCAATTGGAAAATGGCTGAATAAATTGTGGTATATAAATATTATGGAATATTATTGTTCTGTAAGAAATGACCACAGGAGGATTTCAGAGAAGCCTGGAGAGACTGACAGGAACTGATGCTGAGTGAAATGAGCAGGACCAGGAGATCATTATATACTTCAACAACAATACTATGTGATGATCAATTCTGTTGGACATGGCCATTTTCAACAATGAGATGAACCAAATCAGTTCCAATAGAGCAGAATGAACTGAACCAGTTACACCCAGTGAAAGAACTCTGAGAGATGACTATGAACCACTACATATAATTCCCAATATATCTATTTTTGTCTGCCTGCATTTTGGATTTCCTTCACAGGCTAATTGTACACTATTTCAAAGTCCAATTCTTTTTGAACAGCAAAATAACTGTTTGGACATGTATACATGTATTTAACTTATACTTTAACATATGTAACAAGGGGGTGGTGGGGAAAAGTTGGAACAAAAGGCTTGGCAATTGTCAGTGTTGTAAAATTACCCATGCATATACCTTGTAAATGAAAAGCTATAACAAAAAAAGAAATACTATTTTTCCAATTACATCTAAAGACAATTTTAAGATTTTTAATTGTTAATTTTTATTTTTTAATAGTAGCTTTTTATTTTTCAAAATACATGCAAAGATATTTATCATCATTCACCCTTGAAAAATTCTTGGTTTTTTTTTTTTTTTGGTTTGTTTTTCTCTGTTCTCTTTCTCCCCCTTCCCTAGACAAGAAATAATCTAATATAGGCCAACTATGTTAACACTTAATTTTTTGCTAAGGCAACTGGGGTTAAGTGACTTACCTAGGGTTAGACAATTAGGAAGCATTAAGGGTCTGAGGCTGGATTTGGACTCAAATCCTCCTGATTTCAGAGCTGATTCTCTATCTACTGTACCAACTAGCTGCCCCTTAACACTTTTTAAATATAAAATTATGTGTTCCAAATTTTCTCTTTCCTTCCCTTCTCATTAAGATGATGTACAATTTGATATAGGTTATGCATTCATGCAAAACATGTAAAACATATTTCCATGTTAGCCATGTTGTGAAAGAAAAAACATCAGTAAAAGGAAAAAATACAAAATAAAAGCATAAAGGGAAAATTGTATACTTCTATCTACATTCAGATTTCATCAGTTTTTTTAAATAGATTTTTAAAATTAATTTTTATAATTATAACATTTTTTGAAAGTACATATAGGTAATTTTTTTTACTACATTATCCCTTGCACTCCCTTCTGTTCCGAATTTCCCCCTCCTTCCCTCCACCCCCTCCCCTAGATGGCAGGCATTCCTATACATATTAAATATCTTATAGTATATCCTAGTTACAATATATATGTGCAGAACCGAATTTTGTTTTTGTTATTGTTGCAAAGGAAGAATTTTATTGGAAGGTAAAAATAAGAAAAACAAAAATAATAATAATAACGATGCTCACAGTTTACCCTCATTTTCCAGTGTTCCTTTTCTGGATGTAGCTGATTCTGTCCATCATTGATCAATTGGGATTGGATTAGCTCTTCTCTATGTTGAAGATATCCACTTCCATCAGAATACATCCTCATACAGTATCATTGTTGAAGTGTATAATGATCTCCTAGTTCTGCTCGTTTCACTCAGCATCAATTGATGTAAGTCTCTCCAAGCCTCTCTGTATTCCTCCTGCTGGTCATTTCTTACAGAGCAATAATATTCCATAACATTCATATACCATAGTTTACCCAACCATTCTCCAATTGATGGGCATCCCTTCATCTTCCAGTTTCTAGCTACTACAAAAAGGGCTGCCACAAACATTTTGGCACATACAGGTCCCTTTCCCTTCTTTAGTATTTCCTTGGGATATAAGCCCAGTAGTAGCACTGCTAGGTCTAAGGGTATGCATGTTTTGATAACTTTTTGGGCATAATTCCAGATTGCTCTCCAGAATGGTTGGATTCTTTCACAACTCTTCCAATGATGCATCAGTGTCCCAGTTTTCCCACAGCCCCTCCAACAGTCATCGTTATTTGTTCCTGTCATCTTAGCCAATCTGACAGGTGTGTAGTGGTATCTCAGAGTTGTCTTAATTTGCATTTCTCTGATCAATAGTGATTTGGAACACTCATATGAGTGGAAATAGTTTTAATTTCATCATCTGAAAATTGTCATATCCTTTGATCATTTATCAATTGGAGAATGGCTTGATTTCTTATAAATTAAAGTCAATTCTCTGTATATTTTAGAGATGAGGCCTTTATCAGAATCTTTACCTGCAAAAATGTTTTCCCAATTTGTTACTTCCCTTCTAATCTTGTTTGCATTCGTTTTGTTTGTGCAGAATCATCAGGTTTTTTTTCTGAATGTGAATATCATTTTTCTTTATGAGTCTTTTGATCTTGCCTCAAATCACTGTATTGCTGTCAAGAGTTAAATCAATCATAGTAGATCATCTCACATCTTTGATGATATAATATTCTCCTGGTTCTTCTCACTTCACTTTGCATCAATGCATGTAAGTCCACAATTTTCTGAAATCCACCTGCTTTTTATTTGTTATATCAAAGTAATATTACATTGCATTCATATATCATAACTTGTTTAGCAATTTCCCACCTAAGGAGTTTCTCTTCAATTTGCAAATCTTAGATGCCAGCAAATGAGCTGCTATCAATATTTTTGTTTACCTCTATTATTTTCCCTGTTTATTATCTCTTTGAATGTAGGCTTACTACAGGTATCACTGGATTAAAAGGATGGCCTTTGGGCATAATTTCAAATAATTATCCAGAATGGTTGAATCAGCTCCACCAATAATGGATTAGTGTCCCAGTTTCCCCCCCAGCCTCTCCAGCTTTTTCTTTCCTATCAGCTAATCTTATAGGTGTGATATGGTATCTCAGAATGTCTTAATTTTCATTTCCATAATCAATAGTGACTTGGAGTATTTTTTCATATGACATTAGATAGCTTTGATTTCTTCATCTGAAAATATCTTGTTGATTTCTTTTGGCAATTTACCAATTGGAAGGGGACTTGTATTTTGATCATTTTTTTCCTCAGTTCTCTATATATTTGAGCAAAGAGGTCTTTATCAAGAGACACTGGCTGTAAAGATATTTTTTACAGGTTTCTGCTTTCATTCTAATCTTGGTTGAATTGGTTTTTATTTATACAAACTCTTTTATACCTCATAATCCTCTCTGTCTCTAGTTTGGTGACACATTTCTTGCTTTACTGTTGATTTGTTATGTAAACTATCTCTTGATCTCCTGTTTTGCATAACTTCACATATGGTTTCTTTATTGTAGGTAGGGATAAGGGAAAGAAACTAGAACTCAAAAAGCTTAAAAACAAATGTAAAACACATTTTTTGAGCATAACTGGTGGAAATTTTTCAATAAATAAATAAATGAAAAGAAAAATGTATTTTCATTTCAGCCTCACAAAACTCTGTCAGATAGGAGCTATCATTATTGTCATTTTACTTTTGAGGAAACTGAAGCAAACTGAGATTGAGTAACTTTTGCTGGAACACAAGGCTAGTGTCTGAGATTAGATTTGTACTCAGATTTTCCTAATTCCAAGTCCAGTGCTCTAATTATGTTCAAAGTAGTTGACTAGACAAGCCCTTTTTTTTCATTATAGACTCATATCTCACAGATTTCATGCTCTTTAGTTAGATCAGTAAGTCAAAACATGTCTACACTCCATAATTGTTGGACAAATCCTTTAATGTCTTTTGGTTTCATTTTCTCCATCAGTGCAATGTAAATAATATCTGTACTATGCCATGGCATTGCCTGGAGAGGGAAAACCCTCAAACATTTTGCAAATGTTGACATAACATATGCATCTAAGTATCAGGTTTATTGTCCTTTCTTTGCATGATTCTTCTTCTAGTTAAATACATATTTTACCCCCTGGATTCATTCTTTTGATAAGTAAACAAAGAGTATTAAAATGCTTTACAATTTGTCAGATACTTTCCCCATAATCTTTTGAAACAGATAGTGCCAATAATATTGTACTCATTTTTCAAATGGAGAGATTGAGACTTAGAGAAATGATTTTTTTCCTAGAAAAATTTGCTTGATAAATTCAGGATCTATAATTCATGTAGAAATCCAGCATTTTTAATATAGAGGATAAAATAACAAGATTTCCAAGTTGAGAAGGAATTCCTATGCCATCAAACTCAAAGAGAAATGGGGTCATCAAACTACTCATAAGGACCTATGGAGGTTCCATATTGACTTAAATTATTTATGTTCAATGCATTTTCATTTGGTTAAACATTTCTAAATTACATTAAAATTTTTATTCTACATTACTTGGGATTGACACAGATTGCAATGCTGCCCATGTTTGACTATTGTATAAAATTGCAAAGGTGGTTATATTTAAGATTGATAACTAACCTTATTTTTATAGTGTCATAAAATTTATAAAGAATATGTACATAATAATTCTGGATAGGATGAAGGGGAATGATATATTAATGTCATAGGTGAGAAAAGGGAGTTACAGAAAGATAGATTCATAGAGATGAACTATCAAGACTAAGACTTAATTTCAATCAGAGAAGGTACTAATGAAAAGGACACTGGACTTGGAAACAGAAAAAGCTGGTTACAGCTTCAAATTCCTAACAGCTTTGTGACTGGACAAGTTAAGTAAAATCTCTATGCCTCAGTTTCCCCTTGTATTAAATTAGGAATTGAATCCAAATGAGTCTTATGGTCCCTTCCAATCTTAAATAAAAACCATGAGCTCTCCATTAGTAAGTGCCATCACTTGTACTCGTTCCTTCCCATGAGGAAAGGTATTTACATTATGATGGAAAAAGAAGATTTTCAAAATTTCAATACACTCTCCCCACACCAATTCAGCACATTTTTGGAAGGTTTTAAATACACAATGCTCTCTTCCTGTGATCCCTCTATTACCTTGGACAGCTCCTTCAGGTAAGCATCAATGAAATCCTGGGGCTCCTCTGGATTCAGGTTTTCCTTGTGTTGTTTGATCACATCTTCTACAAAAGATTCTAGCTTTTTAGATTCTCTGAAGAGCTTCTGGTGAGGTCCTGGCAGGAATTTCATTACAGAAGGAATTATATTGAAGAGCTAAATAATATAAAAAGAACAGGGTAGGACGGCTGAGTGTCAGTTCATGTTTGACTGCCCTACCTCTCCATCTTCATCTTAAGTCAGGCCATGGTTTTTAACGTTTTTTAGGGTCATGAAATATCTACTCCTAAATCTACCATTCCTATAACTACTGTCTCTCATCTCCTACTGTTGTTCTTTTAACACTCAAGCTGCTGTCCAATTGTCGAAGCACCAAACCCTTGGCCATGTTTTAATGCATCAAAATAAGACTTTTAGTATGTCACCAATCTAGACAGCTTTCAAAGAAAGAGTGGAGAGATGCATTCTAGAGAAATTGTCATCACTTGAGCCTATATTTCCCTGTTAGCCCCATAGAATTTCCTTCTCCTGAATTATATTTTGTTTCACTAAGGCAGATGAGAGCCAATGACATTCACCCTTTTCCTTCATTTTTCATAGTCCAATACTTGAGGAGTTAAGTGAAATCATGAACCAGAGAGACATGAGTCACTGACCGACTAGTAGGAAAAGTAGATGTAATTGTGGAACAAGACTCAGGAATATTTGAGTTAAAATTCTGCATCCAACATTTATTCGCTATGGGCAAGTTATTAACGTGTCTTAGCCTCAGTTTTCTTGTAAGTAAAATGGGGATACTAATGGCAGCTATCTCAAAAGATTGCAGAGATGATTTAAAGAAATCAGTTAATCGACAACCATTTACTAAGCATTAACTATACTGTAGAGAGTCCTGGGCATCCAAAGGAAGAGGGAGAAATCCCATTCCCTATTCTCCAGGTAGTTCACCTTGTATGCAGAGTTGTTGAAAAGTATTCTGAGAGGAGAAAGCACCACCAGTTAGAGCTACTGAAAAAACCATCCTTCAGTAGGAAGTGAAACTGGAGCTCATTCTTGAAGAAAATCAAGAAGTAGAGGTTAGAAGGAAGAACATTCCAGACCACAAGGACAGTGCAAAGGCACTGAGGTGGGAGCTAATATTTGTACTGCTGTTTAGAAACCTTAGAGATAAGCAGTTAAATTATCTTTCTGTTTCTCCTCTCTCTGTCTCTCATTCTGTTTCTCTAGCTATTTCTGTATCTTGTCTCTGTTTCTGAACCTCTTTTCCTTCCTACTTCCCCCTCTCTTCTCTATCTCTCTTTTTGTGTCTTTCTATCTATCCCTCTTCTCTAGAAGTGAGGAAAAAAAGCCAGATTTCTCTCAAACTACTCAAGAGACAAATTCTCTATTAAGCTTTTGCTGGTCTTCCTGACTTCTAATACTGCAACTAATATTTAGTCACATATAAACCCATTTGGGGGCATATTGCCTCCTCCAACAGAATGCAAACCACTCTATGTCAAGGACTGTTTCATTTTTATCCTTGTATCACCATAACCTAGTACCTGGCACACAATAAATGCTTAATAAATGCCTGTAAATTGATAATATTGGTAAGGATTTTAGGAACACTTAAAACTATTGGGAAATTTGTTTCATATTATCTGGAGATCACAGTGTTCTGGAAAAGCATGGGTTTCCCAGGCATGTTATCTCGTGTCACTGCTTATAAAGGTCTTGTTTCCTTCCTTTCCCACTCTCAGGCCTTTTACTGCTTAGAGGAAGTCATGCACAAATTGCTCCTGCCAAAATAACAGGCATCCTGCTTTTCTTTTCCCATGGAAGTCCATGGCCAGTTGAAGTTGATGCAACCATTTTCAGAAGCAGATGCTTTATTACCTGACACTCCCATCTGACCAAAAGCTTCATGACATAATCCACAGTCTTCAGGAGCTCCCGAAATTGTGAATCGTGGTACTCAAAACGATGCCCAAATGTTACAGAGCAGATGATATTAGAAACAGCATTGTTGATCACAAAGTGGGGGTCAAAGGGCTGTCCTGTTGACCAGAATAGAAGGGTTTAATCCTTGACCTTTAAAGGAATCCAGCAAAATTTGTAATCGTTTTTTTTTTAATACCTTTTTTACTTTCCCCCCCCCCAACTCCCAGTACATATCTACTTTATTAGTATTGTCCATAACTAGCTACTGGTTCAATATATGTTAGGGGGAACAGAATATGCCATTATTTAAAGTTTCTGTCAAGAGTTGAAATTAACTGGCATATTTTATTTCAACACTAGCTTCGAATAAGTTGCTTTAGTTTTCTTTGTCTCCATTTATAATTAAGTAAAATAAGGACATTGGACTAGGTGACTCCTGAGAGCCTTTTTAATCCTCTGTGTTCTATATCTGATCTATCATGTGAATAAATCCAAAAAGTTGCGTCCTTCTGAATAATGAGCATGAGCACACACAAGTATCTGTGTCCATAGATGTATGTGTGTATATACCAATCCTCATGACTATGTTTATGCTTATATGCTATTTTCATGTATATGAGTAGTAGGGTTTGAAATTTTTACCGGAGATACTGGAATGAATAGAAAAATTATGAGAATGAAAATAAGGAAGGGAGGCAATATAAAGTAGTGTGTAAGTGGACCTGGAAACAGGGAGACCAGCCAACCTCAGACATTTGTTCCAGTCCTAACCTTAACCCTAACCCTATCTAGACATTTGCTGATTGGTCAACTTTATTGTGATTCTGGTGCCTTCCAATTATTGATTATTTCCTGTTTCTCCTGTCTTTATCATGTCTGTACATAGTTATTTGCGTATTGTCTTCCTCCTTAGTCTGGGAGATCCTGGAGGACAGAGATTCTCTTATTCCTTTCCTCAGGATTTGGCTCAGTGTTTAGAATACATTAATAAATATTTATTAATTGACTGATCTTAGGAAAATCACTTGCTTGCTACATTCCTCAGTTTATTGTTATTAAGAATGAGAGGGAGAGTTGAATTGATGGGCTCCAAAGTTAATTACCTACCCTCAATCTATGATTATAAGAGGAAGCAAAAGATAAGGGGAAAGGGAAAGCGGATGACAATGGGAGGAGGAAAAGAAGGAAAATGAAGGATGGAAAGAGGAGGAAGAGTAAGAGAATGAATGTTTACAATAAGAACATTGTGCAAAGAATGATAACTTGGATAGCCTTAAGGACTTGGATCAGTAAAATACCAGCCAAAAGTCAAAAGAATCAATGATGCACCAGCTACTAACCTCCTGACAGATTTAGATTGCATGATGAGATACATGTTTCCGAGCATGACCAATGTAAAAATTTATTTTGTTTGACTAGTATTTCTTACTAGGGTTTTTCCCCCATTGGAAGGTGAAACAAGACAATAATGATTAACTGAAAAAAATAATCAATTTTTAAATGAAGACAACAATATGTACTCATGTATGTATGTGTGTATATATGCGTGTGTATATATATATGTATATGTATATACATATATATACACACAGACACACACAGACACACAGACACACACACACACACACACACACATATATATATATATTCTAAAGTGTAGGAAGAAGAGAGCAAAGCAGAAGAGAAAAAGGGAAAAAGAGAATGAAAGTAGAGATACAAAGAAATGGAAATATATAATTCAATAACTAGAATGGTAGAAGCATAAATAGGAAGTAAAAAAAAAGAGTTAGAGAAGGACTGCATGAGAAAATAGAGGCAGGGTTGTATGTCCATGTATGTGTAGGGCCCAACCAAGGCAGGACTCCATGCATGACCTTTGAAAAACTGAAGCATGTAGAGCCTTAGGATTCACGGTAGAAAAATTATTATAATGGCATTTAAGAGAATGAACCATCAAGCCTTGATTTTGTGGCTTATTTTCTCATTTTCCCCTAGAAAACAATTTTGGGTCTTTGAAAACATTCCCTGGGGACTTGGGGGTAATATTTTGCCTGTCTCTACTCTAGGGATGACCTTTTCTCCCCTGTCTCCCATCCACAAGTACAGATTCTCTTTAATGTTCATCTGGCCAAATAGAAAATCACAAGAAATCGAAAATATCTCTGTCTGACCAGTGCTCACCTTTTTCTTCCCTGATGGCCTCAATGAGATACTTGGCCTCCAGCCGTATCCGATCTTCCAGGGTCTTCTTTCCCAAACCAAAGTTCCTTAGCGTCATTAAGGCAAATCTTCTTTGCTGTTTCCACAGTTGGCCATTAGACATGATTAAGCCTAAATAATCATATTAATAATAATTTATATCACTATTTCAAAAGCTCTGTCATTTTACTGATGTGGTCATTTCCCCTACTAATAATGGAATTCAACTCAATAATTACTTATTACTTATTCCCTCCACTAATGATAAAATTCAACTGAACAAACACTTAAAAAAAAAACATACTAACACTTATTATATGCTAAATCCTTTACTGGATATATAAAATAAGGGCTAGACAACTCCTGTTTCCAAAGTTCTTATATACTAATTAGGAAAATAATACTTAAAGTTCTACTATGGAGCACTTAGAAATGTCTGAAGTTCTAAAGACAAAACAGAGATGCTATGCCTCTGAGGTCCAATGGTCCCTACGTAGCTTTGGGGACATAAGCATAAGCTTCTTATTTCCTCAGTCAGAGATGATTGGCTGCTGGATGATTTTCTGCTTTGGAAAGATGTAGACAGTGGGAGGAGCCCAAATCCTAATCTAAATGGTCAGATCCACTTGGAATAGGCAATTCTGATTAAAAGGAAGATTTCTCAGCATGAAGCCAAACTGCAGCCCACTGAAAATCTATCTCCTTTGCTTATGATTCTGGGACCAAGGAGAACAAGTTAATGCCTTTTAGCTAAAAGGCCTTCAGATACTTGAAGACAATCATAATCTCCCTTCACCTCCTTCTGAGTCTCCCTGCCCTTAAGTTAAACATTCCAAAAATCTTTCAAATGATTCTTCTACGGGATGAATTTGAACTCTTTCTCCATTCTGCTCTTCCTCACTTCTATTCCAACTCTCCGATATGAAGGAAGGAAATTTCAAAGGCCTGCTTTTTTACCATAATTGTTCTAGCCACAAGACATATATGGATTGAAATTTTTCAGGAATGATGAAGAACAGGAATCAAAGGTATTTTTCAAAGAATCCCAGAGATGAAAAATACTGATTATAATGCAGAGTACTCACCAAATGATTTAAAGATATGAAGATGGATAGGGAGTTGTGGTCGATCAATAAATATATCACCTTGGTTGACCAGAACCTCCTTGATCAATGGCAATCCAGTTACTGTTACAAAGATTTGACTGCCCACATGCATGGACAAAATATTTCCATATTTCTGGACAAACTGAAAAAGAATTATTTTGAGTAGGAACTTTCCATTGCCTTTCAGGTTATTTTTTGTAAGTATTGTTATTAGATTACAGTCAGCATATATGAAACAATTCCAGTAGAATCTACTCAATTCAGTCTGATCCATTTCCACTCAAGTTCCCTAAACAAGCAATGAATCATACAAATATATCGCAATTGCTATATTAGGAGCTGAGCAGATGCTCACAAATACCAAACAGTACCTTGCCTTTAGGAGTTAATATTGGAAGAAAATGATCTATGTATAAGGAAATTGTAAGTTATTTCAAGGGAGCCTAGCACATAGGAGGATGTCAGGAAGGCTTTCTGCAGGAGATGCCCCACTGAAGCTGAGATTTGATGATGAATTCCAAAAGATTCAGGAAAAGAGGGAATATATTCCAGGTTCTGAATTCCAGGCAGCATGCTGGACTTGGAATATATAGCAAAGAAAAATTCAGAATTTAATGCATGGGCAAAACTTAGGGATTAACAACTGAACCATTATTCTGTTCATTGGACTGGGTAGAATGTCAGTTCCTAGAAGGCAGAGACAGTTTCATTTTTTTTTAAATCTCCAGCACCTAGGATAGTACCTGATACAAATCAGGCATTTAGGAAATGCTTATTATTTGACTGATTAAATCTTTTCCACACTGACACCAATCAAAGCTCTTTCAACACTCAATAGATGGTCTCTGAGATAAATAAGAAAAAAAAATCAATCAAATTGCTTCCAACATGGTTATGAGCTTCTTTGAACTTAGCACAATTGGCCTCAGGTAACAGATATTCAGAGTCTGTCACCCCCCCTTATCTGAAACTTTTCAACTTGACAGCACCCAAGAATATTTCTCTTCTGCTTCAAAAACCTTAGATAGTGAAATATTTCCATTTGATAGCATATGATAAGTGTTTTCAGGAAGCAGGGAAATTTAGAATTCAAAAAGCTAAAAAAAAGAGGTGACGGGTGAGATGTGATCAGGGCATAGGATCTGAAATCTAGTAAAGTTTGGGTGCAGATCCTACATTTGACCCCTATCAGGAACCAGTCAGTGAACCTTTTCCAAGATATTGTTTCTGCTTATCTAGTACCTATCTCAAGGGGTATGTAAAGGATCATATGGGATAATGCACAGACTATTCTCTATAAATGTGCAAAGGTGATATCAATTTCACCTGGGAGGCAGCAGGAGATACTGCATAGAGACCAAGCATCATAAAAGTTCAGGTAGGGGATCTTCATTGGGATATATCTGGATCTATTAACAGCTATCATTGACCAACAAGTCAAGTGAACATCAAAGACAGACATGTCCTGTCCAAAGTCTGAAGATCAAAATTGTGGACTCCAGGTTCTTAACTTTTTATAAATGTGCGTGTGTTTTGCTTTTCTTCTCATTGTCATTGATGTTGTTGTCTCTTTGTTAGTCTGCTGAATCTGATGGGTTCCTTCTCAGAAGGAAGTTTTTAAATGTATATTAACAAAAGGTATAGGATTTTAAAGGAAATCATTATATTAAAGTACAGGGATCAAAACATTTTTCTAACTTGAATTCAATGGCCCCAGGTTAAGTAACTCTGATTCTAAAATCTAAAAAGACTTCATAGGCTGCCTGTGCAATTTCTGTTAGTAAGTCTAATAATGAACATTTATTAAGTGCTTACTATATACTAGGTACGGTGCTTATCCCTGAGATATAGTAAAAAGTAAAAGCCAGTCTCTCAAGGAGCTCACTTATCCCTTTATAAGAATTAATAATTATTATTAATATTATTATAAGAATAATAGCTGACATTTATTTAATGCTTTCTGGGTGCCCCTCAATGTGCAAAGGATTTTGCAATTATCTCATTGGATCAGATTCACAGAAATTGAATCAGAAGGGATCTCAGCAAGCATCTAATCCTGACTATGTACAAAAGGAAACTCTACAAGGACACATCCCACATATGAGGAGTTTTTCCAGGTCTCCAAAGGAAGCGTTGAACCTGGCCCTCTAAGCTCCAAACCAGACATTACTTCCATTGCAAGAAGCTTTTTCTCCGGTAGAGCTAGAGCAGAGATGAACACCCAGGCTATTTTCTGCCTGTTCCAGCACATTACCCAACACATGTTGCAGTTCCCATGCCCCCCTCTTAGCCAGCAGATTTTTCCCTTCCCATCTCATTCTTTACCTTTTGCAGAGTGACTTGGGGTTTTTTGAAATCCATCTGGAGAAAGTTGCCCAATATGGGCAAACTTGGAGGGCCAGGGGGGTAGTTTAGATGTCTCCTCCTGCTCTGCAGATAATGTGTCAGGATCAGGATAATGACAGAGAGGAGAAGGAAGTTCTGTAGGGGGGCTCCTTCCCAAAAAGAAGGGAGCATGTTTCCCAGAGAGAGCTGCATCTTTCCCAGCTCTGGCAGGAAGGCCAAATGAGCCAAACTCCTCCTCCTTCACTCCCTAATATGGGGCCACTAGAAGTAGTGTTCCCAGGTCAAGCTGTTTTTCTCTGTGGAGCTGCTACCAGGGCTGGTTTTATGGGCCAGCCAGGGAGAATGCCAGTCCCTGCTCTATGCTCCAGCCCTCTGCCCTCTGCCAGGGCCTGCCTCCTGGGAGCAAACACCACCCACTCTACAGGAAGAGAAAGACAGGCTTGTCAGCTGGGAACCAGAGAGATCTGGGGACTGCATAAACAGATAGAACCACCCAGTGAGTCCCAAGTCACAGAGCCAGAGCTTTGGGGCAAGAAAGGACCCAGAAACTCAGCCCTTGTTTAGGAGAGCAGCAAGCTGAGACCTAGGGAGGCTAGGAAACTGACAAGGTCCCACTGCTCCTGTAAGATTCAGAGCTTTCAATGGGACCTTACTCAGGTGATCCAGTCAGTACTCCATTCCCTATTGCAATCTGCCTCCAAATGGGCTTGGGAATCTCTAAACCTAGTATTCTGGCACCCTGTGTGGTATGGGGTTAGATTTAAATATATAAATATATATTTATTATATTTAATATGTATGGGAATGCCTGCCATCTAGGGAAGGGTGTGGAGGGAAGGAGGGGAAAAATTCAGAACAGAAGGGAGTACAAGGGATAATGTTGTAAAAAAATTACCTATGCATATGCACTGTCAAAAAATGTTATAATTATGAAAATAAATAAATGAATGAATAAATAGATAGATGATAAATAAATAAATAAAATTTTTTAAAAAATGATTTAAATGGGTATATGAACTTGATTTAGAGTAAACAATTTCAACTTTATTGGAATAATTAGAATAAAATTACAATTGATTTGAAATAGAGATAATTAGAAATTAGATAATAATGATAAAATTTGGATAGAATTAGAATAAATTAAAATGAACCTCCAACAAATTGGAAGAAATTGAATAAAATGCCAATATAATTAGAATAAATTGGAATAACATTCTAATATCTGTAGAATAATATGTAGTTATTAAAATAAAATTTTAATTCATATAGAATAATAAGGAATAATTAGAATAAAATGTCAATTCTATTAAAACAATTGAAATAAAAAGTCAGTATTCTCCTCCTCCTCCTCTTCTTCCTTTTTTCTTTGCCCTTTGCTCTCTAAGAGAACCACGAATCACTTGATACTATGACATATAAGTGAATTGGATTTAAGCAACAAAGGTTGGTGCAAAGTTACTTCTCTTATTTTCTTCTCCTGAGTCATCTGGGTTCAGTGGAAAGATATAGATAAGGACTGAAGGTTGATCTGGATACAATGACAAACCTTGGCCTTTTTAATCTAAGGCCTCTATAACATCTCAGTTTGATTGAGGCAAGGCCCAATCAGTGATTAAGGCAAGGAAAGAAATGAGGAAGAAATGCCTTTTATCTAATCAAAAAAAGTCAAACTGGGTGGCAAAGACCCTCAAGGGTTCTGACCAAAGCAAAAAATTACAGGTGTTGAGTGATTTGCTCACTACAGTGAAGTAGTTTAATCAAACACATCATTTGTTCTTTCTAGCATTTTTCTATCTATGCTGGGACTGGAACTCCAACACTAGAGTGCTGTGCTACTGTCCTGTTGAGTAAGACTCAGCTTCTGGTCTGTGCTGTGGCTATCATCCTTCTGCTGCTTTGCCCAGACATTTTCTGTACTAGGTTATGTTCCCCTTTTACTCAAGGGTGACCTTTTCTGGAGTTCTTCCAAGCTAGGTTAAACTTGAAAATGTTTCATTATGTCACTTTGTTGGCTCTATCCCGGAAGAATTTGTTCAGATGCTTGATTAAAAGTTGTTGTTGAGGGGAGTGGAGCCAAGATGGCGGAGAAGGCACATGCTCTTTAAGCTCCTCTCTCTTGCTCTCACTACCAATCTTTGAATTTAGCCTCAAAAATAGTGCTTGACTGGTGAAATTCATGAAGATTAAAGATGCAATGATTTACCAGCTGAAGATAATCTGGAAGACCACCAGAACAGGTTTGTCTGAGGGGCCAGAATAGACCAGCAGCAGACAGGGAAATAGGAAAGTTTGGCGTCCTGAGCAGACCAGGGACAGGGGTAGCTCTGTGACTAAAAGAGCAGTGGAAACAACCCTGCCATAGGCTTTGCCTTGATTGTAAAGCAGGGGACCAGCACAGAGATTAGAGCCGGAGATATAGGATACTCTAAAAACGCCAGAACTGTACCCTCCCTCCCCCCCACACAAAAAAAAAAAAAATAAATACAAAACACAGAAGTGACTCAGCATAGACCAGTGCAACAGTGTAGCTGCAAACTGAAGCATGGCCAGGGCAACAGCAAATCTACACAGCAGGGGGTGCAGCCTGAGACAGCCTCTAATCTGCACAGTGTGGGGGGTGGGAAGGTGGGGGGGTGGAGCTCAGCCTGGGGCAACAGAACCTCTACAGCAAGACTGTGCTTCTGCAGCAGAGACACTTCCGGTCTGGTGCAGAGAAACTTCCAGTCCGATTAGGGCTATTTAGCTGGTCAGCTGTTAATACCCACAGCCCCAGAGTGGCTTCAGATTGGGGCAGTGACACTTTCACTGCTCACACTCTTGCCTCAAGACAGTTGTTAATCTGCACAGTGGGGTTCTCACCAGGCATTCCCACCCACACCCCCAGCCATGCTGTGCAGACCTGAGTCACTTCCGTTGGGGAACTATTTCCCAGAACACTCCCGTACCTGGCCATACCTTGTAGCTGGATGACAGGCCAGCAATACACCTATCCCTGTTCTGCAGAGGAAGCTGGTAACCTCCTGGCCCTGAAGGCAGACCCTACAGGCTTTAAAAATGAATAAGAAAATTAAAAGGATGATTGATAGCTTCTATACAGAAAGAGAGCAGGTTTTCAACCCCAAGGAGACTAATAGCAGACAATCTCCAGACAATTGTTGGTCCCCAACACAAAAGGCTCTCCTAGAAGAGACTACTAAAAATCTTTAAAGGGAGCTGGAAGAAAAATGGGGAAAGGAAAGAGAAGCTATGCAAGAGAATAACAACTTCCTGAGAGGTGAACTGGAAAAGGTAAAAAAAAAAAATCACAGGAAGTGCAGGGAAACAGAATTTGTGAATTGGAAAAGACAAAGAACTCCCAGGAAAGTAGAATTTTTGAATTAGAAAAAGAAAATAACTCACTAAAAAATAGTGAAATGGAAAAAAATTCCATAGAGCAAAATAACTCATTTAAAAACTCAATTGGAAATATACAAAAAGAAGTAAAAAAAGCTAATGAAGAAAATAACTCATTAAAAATCAGAACTGAATAAATAGAAATGAATGATTCCCTGAGACATCAAGAATCAGTCAAGCAAAACCCCCCACCAAAAAAAAAAAAAAATGAAAAAATAGAAATAGATATCACATATCTATTAGGAAAAACAACAGACTTGAAAAATAGATCTAGGAGAGATAATCTGAGGATTATTGGACTTCCAGAAAATTATGATGAAAAAAAGAGCCTAGATACTATTTTATAGCAAATCATCAAAGAGAACTGCCCAGAAGTAACAGAATCAGAAGGGAAAATAGGCATCAAAATAATTCATTGAACACCTTCTAAAAAAGACCCTAAAAAATTATTGTTGAAAAATTATCCATAAATGTTTTATAAATAAAAAAGCTTTAATAAAATAAAAAAGTTTAATTGAAAAAAATTGAAAAAATGCTCAGCAAGAATTACAATTTGTACAAGAATTTATATTTTTACAGCCAGCCTTGGTTTCCTTTCCCTGTACTTACATCTCAAAATTTCTAGGTCCCTTTGTCCCCTCTCTGACCAAATAATTCTGGATAAATTCCTCTATGCCAGGAACTTCCTTTTTCATACCTGTCTCTATATAGTAGGTCTGAGATACCCAGGCTATCATATCAAACTGAATTCTAGACTTCTTAGGCAGTATCCCATAATATTGTGTGCACCAAAATGTACCCCAAATGCATCCCAAAATGTACCCTTATAAATTGGCTTAAGGAGATCTTGATAGTATATCTTAACTTTTAAAATTTTTATTTTTAAATTATGGAATCAAGTAAACATTTCCATAATGTAGTATAATAAAAATTTTATTGAATAACAAACTGCAAATCTACCCTGTGTAATTTGTTATTCCTTTTAAATATACAAATATACACTTTCCTTTTAAATATACAAAATTACCGTGAAAATGCCTTCTTTTGTCTTCCCTTTCCCATTCTCTAGAGATGTCCATCATTAAAAACAAATAGGTGTGTGTGTGTGTGTGTGTGTGTGTGTGTGTGTGTGTGTGTGTGTGTGTTTGAAATTATCCTATAAATGTTCAAAAATCTTTGGAGTCTTCTCAATGGTGACAAAGAAATACAAATTGCAGAGATATACTTCAATTGGTGAATGATTAAAAAGTTGTGGTATATTATTGTTATGGGTTACTATTGTGCTATTAGCAATGCTGAGCTCAAAGATCTTAGGAAAAAAAGTGAAAAGATTTTCACAAAGAAATGAAGAACAGAATGAGCTGACCCAAGAGACCATAGTATAAAATAACAGCACTGTTTATTTTTAAAATGGCTTTGAGCAAATAAGTTATTTTAACTGTTACAAATACCAAATTAACTATAAGGGACATACAAAAAAATCTGCATCCAGAGAAAGGAAAGATAAATAGTATATGGAGATTCTTATCTCTAATCATCTTAATAAGTTTGAATGATTTTAGGTCTTGTTGGATTACATAAGTTGTACTAAAGTACACGAGTTGAATATCAACTTGGCTGTTTTCAGGGTGATAAAAACGCATAAATGTGATCTGAAATCTGAGTTCTTGGCAAGAAAGCTTTTGTATGAGAGTCAGCTAAATGAATACTAGATAAGGTCATCCATAAATTCACTTAATTACAACATGTACAAGCTCCTAACTTCTAAACTTTTCTCTAGCTGTTTCTCATTCAGAAAATAAGTTTCTTTATGTCTCAGGCTTTGGCTTTATTCAAAAGTCAGTTTAAATCATATCTTTTATTTGAAAGTCTTTCCTGCTTCAACACCCTCAGTCCCTATCTTCCAGCATCTTTCTCAGATGACCCCGTCTTTACCTTGCATAAAACTTAATATATACATGGTTATTACCATGTTGTTTCTTCTTATAGAAATCAAGGTCTTTGAGGATATGCATTTACTAGTGCATAGCATAGTACCTGGGACCTAACAGGTTTTCTTTTTATTTTCTTTTGTTTTTATTAAAGCTTTTTATTTATCAAAACACATGGATGGATAGTTTTTTTTAACATTAACCCTTGTAAAATCTCATGTTCCAATTTTCTCCCCTTTTCCCCACTCTCTCTTCTAGATGTCAAGTAGCCCACTATATGGTAAACATGCCTACCATGTTTTTAATAAATGCTACTGAGTGATTTTATATTCAATATTTAGCACAGTAAATGATAAGACACATAGTAGGTGCTATAAAAGTGCTTGAATTGTTAAGAAAATTAATAATACTGAAAGCCAATGAACTTGTGATATCTTGAATATCAACCCCCTCTGTTTAAGTAATTCTAATTCTTCTTTAAGCATGACTTGTGTACCAAATAGAAAGGTATCACTTAATATTAACTTACATATTAAATATATTTGGTAAAATTTAATTTGTTTCTTAAATTAAAGTAAAAATGGAGCTAGATGAAAGTTATATTTTCTATGCCCCAAATGATCATCAAGAGAAAGCCTCAGGAGTTAAAGGTTTCACATTGTAGAGTACTGCCTAGTGAGTGACACAGACAACTAACACCATAGACTGTTTTCTCTTTCTGATTCTGACTCCTTATCTATGTGCACAGATATATAGCAGGTGATTTATCAATGTTTGTAGAATTGAACTCAATTCACTGAACTGAAAACAAAAATATGAAAAAAAATTGGACTAAGATTGTTGGTTCTATTTCTAAAGACTGGCAGTGATTGTTATCACTATACCTTTTCCCATACCTTTAAAAAAAATCAACTTTTTATTTAGAAAACTCTCTTTCACTTCCCCTTCTATAAACTGGGCTTAATCCCATCCAATTCCAAGGCTGTTGTGGTCATGATTAAAATCTGCATATAAGAGAAAATGACACAGAAGAATTCCAAGTACAATTAGTTTATTGGCTGTGGGTAGCAATTTTTCAACAAGATGAGCAGGGACTCTCAACCTGTTTAGAACTCTTTGGATAGGTAGCTATCCCAAGGCCTCTTTATCACAATCACTTTTCTTAAAAAATGAATCAACCAAAACATGATAGAATGGCTAATGAAATTTGTTATCTTGAAATACAATCACCACAATAGAAACAACAAAAATTCAAGCTAATGGACCCCAAGTTAAGGATCTCCTTTGGTATAAGGACCTCCTTATGGACTCACCCAGTATTTTTAGGAGTATAATGAAGGAACATTAGAAAAGATAACATAAACAATAAATGAGGAATATTCATCACATTGATTCAAATGTTCATTTTCATTTTGTGATTGTGTTTTCTTTATCAACATGGAAATCTACTTTGTGTAAACATCTCTAACAAGAACAAGGAAACCTAAGAGGAACAGATAAATTTAACAAATGAGCAAAACAAAGGTGGGAGGCATTCTTAGCTTCATGTGAGCATAATTAATAATGGAGGGTTTATGATGTATCAACAACAACATAGCTTTTAATAGGAATGGGAAACCCAGCTCTTTGATGAATGGGCTAATATTTCACACTGTGAAAGTCAAGGAAATAATGTGAAAGGAAGTTTTTTTTTTTTTTAATAGATGAAACAATCATCATTATTTATTGGTTTTGTTCTCTATGCTAGGGCTGACCTCGATGCTGTAGATTCAAAGACATAAAGAAAACAATATTTGCCCACAAAGGATTTGCCCGTAAGGATCTCTTAGGACCATACTCATCAGCATGAGGATTTAAACTTTCTAAAACCTTCCCAAAAATCACATCCCATTGTCTGAATTAGAAGCATGAGAGAGAGAAATAATTAAACTAAGTTTGGCCTCCTTGCTTGAGAAAGGAAATCATTGGTTTTATGTTAGATCATCATAGAGTTGTAGGTTTAGAACTGGTGGAGACTTCAGAATTTTCTTTCTTCTCAGTTTAGATTTGAAAAAGAAGGCAGAGGGGGAAGGTAGGTAGTGCAGTGGATAGAGCACCAGCCCTGAATTCAGGAGGAAATATCTTCATGTTAAAAAGTTGATGTCCCCTGACTTGGGGCCCCCTCCCTACTGAGTGGACTCACCTATTGAGAAAGGTAGAAAGGACCCTCTTTTCTTAAATTGACCATTCTCCAGAAAGTGTTCTGGATTGAAGGCTCCTGGGGTAGTCTACTCCTTGGGATCCCTGTGCAAGGCAGTCAAGTTGGTTATCATCATGGCTCCCTGGGGAAAAAAAAGAACTGAATCACAGGAACTTTGAGGAGGAAGGGACCTGGCCCACCTCCTCATTTTACAGAAGAATTGAGAAACAGAGGGAGCTTAGAATGTTCTGGTGCCATATGGCTTCTTAGTGGTCATTGTAGAACTCCAAATTTCTTAGAGCAGGGACTCTCAACATGTTTAGAACTCTTTGGAAAGGTAGCTGTCCCAAGGCCTCTTTATCACAATCACTTTTCTTAAAAAATGAATCAACCAAAACAGATAGAATGGCTAATGAAACTTGTTATCTTGAAATACAATCATCACAATAGAAATAACAAAAATTCAAGCTAATGGACCCCAAGTTAAGGATCTTGACCTTACAGAATCATAAATTTAGAGGTGGAAGGGATTGTAGAGGTCACTGGGACCATTCCTTTCATTTTACAGATGAGTAAATCAATACATGGAAAGTAGATTCTCAAGTTCATCCAACTAATGGCAGGAGGAAATGATTCCAAATGCCTTATTATAAATTGACATTTTGAGGGAAGTTTGATGCCATCAGCATCAGATAATTTGTCTTCCAGCTGACCTCTGCCCCATCTGGGACCATGAATCAGATTGTAAATGAGTATTTTCCCCCTTCAGAAGTCCTTTAAAATGATTGTCATAAATATCAGATACCATGAAAGAATTCTAGGACTGGTGATAAGAGATCCTATTCAAAAAATTTGATACAGGCTATATAAAATGTAGCATTAGAGATTTTAGAATTAAAAGCCTTTTCAGATTTACAGATGAGGAAACTGAAGCTGGGAAGGTGAAGTGACTTATCCAAGGTTTCACAGTAAGTATGGGAGGCTGAATATTAATCCAGGTCTTCCTGACTCAAATTCTATATCCACTGGGTTTTGTTGGGTCAAAAACTCCAACTTCCTTGTGTCTTGAGCATAAAAACACACCTGTGTATGTTTAGATAATCTAATTTAGAAAGAGCTCTTCTTATGGGAGGGGCTCACAGAGCCAGAAAAAGTTGGGGGGGGGGTCAATAATAGGGCATGAAAGTAGGTGGAGACATAATCTTTTCAGGTTCATGTCATTTACCTTGGGCACGTGGTATCCTGCCACTGTGGTATCAACCACAGCTATCCTGGATACATTAAAAGGAATAATATCACCCATTCTCTGAACTTCATGAACAACTGCATTGGTGTAGGGCATATTCTCCTTATCAGCCATGGTGGGCTGCCGAGATTGGCCAATTACCCTGTCAATCTTTTCTTGTATTTTGCCTGGAAAGAAGAGGTTCAATAGTTTGAGACCAAAATATTATCTCCTATTTATAGAGAGTTTTAAAATGTGCAAAACATTTGACAAATATCTCATTTGATCTTTACAACTACAACTTACAGACAGAAGGATACTGCTATTATTATCTACCATCTCCACTTTTTACATGAAACTAAGGAAGAAGTCAAATAACTTGCTCAAACTCTCATATTTATATACGTGAACTCAATTAATTCTTTCCCTTCCTATTCATTATTTTTCTGATAATGTGGGAGAAACACAGCAATACCTATGTTTTTATAAAAGTTTGACTTGACACTTCACCAAACTTGCCAATCCGTGTAGCATGGAGATTGGACTGATTAGTGACAAATAAGATTTTTTTTTATGTGATTGGGAAGGTATTCAGGACCATGGCATCATGGAAAGCATTGGAAAGAAAAGACCTGGCTTCATATTTTAGCTTTACAAGTCACTATTTGAGTCTCCATTAATAAGAAACTCTTGGTGTCTATTTCTCTCTCTCTCTCTAAAATGATTAGGTCAGACTAGATTTCCTCTAATGTTTTTAAATCACTTAATTTTCCACTTGTGTAGAATGAGGGGTTGGGCTTTATGGCTTCTAAGATGATTTCCAACACTAAATCTAAAGACCTTATGTCCTTCTGTAGTTTGAATTAATAATGCGTGCTTCATTTAAGCATTTCCAATTTGAAATCTATAGTGATTTTTCATATTTAACAGGATAAAATACATTTTAAAATGTTAATCTTTGTTATCACACATAATTTCATTAAAAACAGTTATTTTGCAGTATAATGAAAATAATAAACTAATGTTTGGTGTTTAACACTTTAAACACTTAACACTTTAAAATTTACAAAACATCAAATGTTCCGTAACCATTTAATGGTTACGGAACATTTCATGTTTATCAACTTCTTTTATCCTGGGAACAACCATATGAGATAAGAACTAATAAACTGATCTATTTTATAGAACAAGACACAAAGATTGAGAGAAGTTGTATGATTTGCTCAGGGTCACATGGTTAGGAGGTGCTTGAGGAAGGATTTTAATTTATATCTTCTAAATTTTATACTATCTACTGTCCAGCAACTACTATCATATGAGGAATTGAAAAAATATTGGATGTCAAAAGGGGTCCATTTGAAATATGGTAATCAATGTTTGGTTCCAATGACAATTGAAGAAAGATGGTGTATGTAACATGCTTGGCAAATTTTCAAGATCTGTAAATGAGAACTCTTCTGGTGAGAATTTCACAGGGTTGCTTAGCTTAGTGCCATCACTGTACCTTGGATCTCTGGATAAAGGGCCATGTATAGCAGTGCCCACCTTAGGGTGGTCAAAGTTTTCTCTGTTCCAGAAAAGAAGAGGTCCATGGTGCAGGAGACTAAATTTTTTTTCATTAAAACTAGAATTAATGTTATCCTTAAATTAAAAAATCAAGGATTAGTTAGTTAATTCAAAAAATTGTATTGGCTTTCACCAAGTATAAAGAACTTTCTAGGCTGAATGGAACCATGAGCCAAGATCAAGGTGGGATATTTTGGGCTTCCCTTTTATCCCCAAGAATACAATCCCAGTTTCTAAGAATGAAAGACCTTATTTTTTGGAAATAATATTTTCCAATATTTGTTTAGTAATGACAACTTAGAAATTTTTTTCATTGTGAATTTTTATTTTTAGTAATACCTTTTTATTTTTCAAAATACATGCAAACATAGTTTTCAACATTTACTCTTGCAAAACCTTGTGTTCCATATTTTATTCTGTTCCTCTCTCCCTTTCCCCTCCCTTAGGCAGCAAATAATCCAATATAGGTTAAATATGTTAATATTTTTAATATAAAATTGTGTGTTCCAAATTTTCATGCTTCTTTCCATCTTGCTAACATGGTGTGCAATTTGATACAGACCAAGCATTCATGTAAAACATATTTCCATGTTAGCCATATTGAAAGAAGAAACAAATGACAGGAAAGAATGTCAAATAAAAACATAAAGAAAAAAGAGTATGCTTCTATCTACATTCAGATTTCATCAGGTTTTTTTTTTTTCCCTGAATGCGAATAGCATTTTTCATCATGAGTCTTTTGGACTTATCTTTATTCATTGTATTGCTGTAAAGAGCTAAATCAATCATAGTAGATCATTTCACTTTGCTGATACAATGCTGTACTGATTCTGCTCACTTCACTGTGTATCGATGTATGTAAAACTTCGTAGGATTTTCTGAAATCCACCTGTTCTTTATTTCTTATATCACAATAATATTATTTTGCATTCAATATATCACAACTTGTTTAATAATTTCCAGCTAAAGATAATCTCCTCAATTTCCAATTCTTAGATATCAGAAAGTGAGCTGATATGAATATCTTTGTATACCTCCATTCTTTTCCCTGATTATAATCTCTTTGAATACAGGCTTACTAGTGGTATTGCTTGATAAAAGTGTTGGCACAGATTAATTGTCTTTGAGCATAGTTTTAAACTGTTGTCCAGACTGGCTGAATGAGCTCCACCAACAATGCATTAGTATCCCAGTTTCCCCCAGCCTCTTCAACATCCATCATGTGCTTTTTTTTTCCTATTAGCAAATCTGAGAGTTGTGATACAGTTGCTTTAATTTTCATTTCTATATTCAATAGTGACTCAGAATTATTTTTATATGACAATAGATAGCTTAGATTTCTTCATCTGAAAATACCTTTGCCTCTTTATCAACTAGAAAAGGACTTGTATTTTGTAACCAATTTTTTCTTAGTTCTCTATATATTTAAGCAATAAGGTCTTTATCAGAGACAATGGCTGTAAAGATTGTTTTCCAGATTCCTGCTTTCCTTCTAATTTTGGTTACATTGCTTTTATTTGTACAAAACCTTTTTAACTTATTATCAGGATCACCCATTTACATCCCATAATGATCCTTATCTCTTGTTTGGTCACAAATTTCTTAGTTCTCTCTCTCATATATGTGTATATATACATATATGTATATATACATATATACATACATATGTATGTGTGTACATATCTTTGTTATGTAAATTATCTCTTGATCTTCTGCTTTGGTTATGTCATCTGTTTTGTCTAAAGCATGTACCCATTTTGATCATGTCTTGGTATACAGTGTAAGGTGTTGGGTTCTACTTAATTTCTGTCAAACTGCTTTTCAGTTTTCCCAGAAGCTTTTGTCAAATAGTGCATTATTATCCCAGAACCTAAGGTTTTTGGATTTATCAAATACTACATTGTTTTGATGATTGACGTCTGTGTTTTGGGCACCTAATCAATTCCAATGGTCTACACTCTATTTCTTACACAGTTTGATGATTGAGTATTTTTCTTTTTCTCTTCCCCCAACTTAACAGTAATTTCCCCCAAACATATAGTTTTAAATATTAATAGATTATACATTCATAATGATTTTGAACATACTTATATATTAGACATGTTATGAAAGAAAAATCACTATTAAAGAGAAAAGCCACTGGAAAGAAAAAAAATTAAAAATAGAATGTTTTGATGTCCATTCAGTCTCCATTCTTCTCTGAATGAAATTATTGTGTTCCATAACAAGTATATTGGAATTATCTGGGATCACTGTAGTGCTGAGAAGAACTAAGTCTATCATAGTTGATCATCACACAAACTTGCTGTTACTGTGTATAACATTCTCCTGGTTGTATAACTTTTTTTGTTTATGAAACTTTATGTAACTTTATGTAACTCTTTTATGTAAATCTTTCCTAGTTTCTCTGAACTCTGAACTGCTCATCATTTCTTATAGAATAATAGTGTTTCATTACATTCAAATACCACAGATTACATAGTCATTCCATAATTGATAAACATCTGCTCAATTTCCATTTTCTTGGCACCAATCCAAAAAGAGATGCTACAAGCATTTTTGCACATGCGTGTCCTTTTCCTTCTTTTATGACCTTTTTGGGATATACATGAAGTAGTGATACTTTATCAAAAGGCATTATGCACTTTTTGTTAGATCACTTCACAACTCCACCAAGATTGCATTAGTGTTACAGTTTTCTCACATCCCTTCCAAAATTTATCATTATCTTTTTCTGTCATCTTAGTCTAACTGATAGATATGAGGTGTTAGAGTTGTTTTAATTTATATTCCTTTAATGATTTAGAGCATTTTTCATATGACTTTTAATGACTTTAATTTCTATCTAAAAATTGGCTCCTATCTTTCAACCATTTATCAACTGTTGAAGGATTTGTAGGTGTATAAATTTGGCTCATTTCTCCATACATTTTTGAAATGAGGCCTTTATCAGAAACACAGACTGTTTCCAAGCTTTATACTTCCCTTTTAATCTTGCTTGCATTGTTTTTTGTCTATACAAAACCTTTTTAATTTAATGTAATCAAAATTATCCATTTTGCATTTCCTAACATTGTTTATTTCTTTTTTTATATTCATTTTTCCAAATTATCCCCTCCCTCCCTCCACTCCCTCCCCCCGATGACAGGCAATCCCATACATTTTACATGTGTTACAATATAACCTAGATACAATATATGTGTGTAAATACCATTTTCTTGTTGCACATTAATTATTAGCTTCCGAAGGTATAAGTAACCTGGGCAGATAGACAGTAGTGCTAACAATTTACATTCACTTCCCAGTGTGCCTTCTCTGGGTATAGTTATTTCTGTCCATCATTGATCAACTGGAAGTGAGTTGGATCTTCTTTATGTTGAAGATTTCCACTTCCATCAGAATACATCCTCATACAGTATTGTTGTTGAAGTGTATAGTGATCTTCTGGTTCTGCTCATTTCACTCAGCAACAGTTGATTTAAGTCTCTCCAAGCCTCTCTGTATTCCTCTTGCTGGTCATTTCTTACAGAGCAATAATATTCCATAACCTTCATATACCACAATTTACCCAACCATTCTCCAATTGATGGACATCCATTCAACTTCCAGTTTCTAGCTACAACAAAAAGAGCTGCCACAAACATTTTGGCACATACAGGCCCTTTTCCACTCTTTAGTATTTCTTTGGGATATAATCCCAATAACAGCAATGCTGGGTCAAAGGGTATGCACAGTTTGACAACTTTTTGGGCATAGTTCCAAATTGCTCTCCAGAATGGCTGGATTCTTTCACAACTCCACCAACAATGTATCAGTGTCCCAGTTTTCCCACATCCCCTCCAACATTCATCATTATTTGTTCCTGTCATTTTAGCCAATCTGACAGGTGTGTAGTGGTAGCTCAGAGTTGTCTTAATTTGCATTTCTCTGATCAGTAGTGATTTGGAACACTCTTTCATATGAGTGGAAATAGTTTCAATTTCATCATCTGAGAATTGTCTGTTCATATCCCTTGACCATTTATCAATTGGAGAATGGTTTGGTTTCCTATAAATCAGGGTCAGTTCTCTATGTATTTTGGAAATGAGACCTTTGTCAGAACCTTTACTTTTAAAAATATTTTCCCAATTTGTTACTTCCCTTCTAATCTTGTTTGCATTAGTATTGTTTGTACAGAAACTTTTTAGTTTGATGTAATCAAAATCTTCTATTTTGTGATCGATAATGATCTCTAGTTCTCCTCTGGTCATCAATTCCTTCCTCCTCCACAGGTCTGATAGGTAGACTATTCTCTGTTCCTCTAATCTATTTATGATCTCATTCTTTATGACTAAATCATGGATCCATTTTGATCTTATCTTGGTATATGGTGTTAAGTGTGGATCCATATCTAATTTCTGCCATACTAATTTCCAGTTTTCCCAACAGTTTCTTCCGAATAATGAATTTTTGTCCCTAATAACATTGTTTATTTCTTGTTTGATCATTAATTATTCTTTTCTCCAAAGATTCTAGAGGTAAATTATCTCTTGCTGTCCTAATTTTTTTTCATAGTATTATCCTGCATGTTTAAATCCTGAACCCACTTTGACCTTAACTTGGGATAGAGTGGGAGATATTGATCTATGGCCAGTTTCTGCCATACTATTTTTGATTTTTTCTAGAAGTATTTTTGTCAAATAGGGAGTTCTTATCCCAGGAGCTGGAATCTTTGGTTTTGTCAAAGAGTAGATTACTAGTCATTGGGACTCTACTATTACGTCTCGTGTACCTAACCTATTCCACTGATGCATCATTCTATAGTACCAAATAGTTTTGATGATAGATACTTTATAATATAGTTTTTGGTCTGGCATAGATAAGCCACCTTCCTTTGAATTTTTCTGTTAACTCCCTTGATATTCTCTTTTGTTCTTTTTGATGAATTTAGTTGTTATTTTTTCTGACTCTATACAATAATATTTTTGGCCATTTGATTATCATGGTTCTGAATAAATAAATTGTTAGCCAGAATTGTTATTTTTATTAGATTAACTTGACTTAAGCCTAAACAACTGATCTTTTTCGAAATGTTTAAATCTGATTTTATTTTATGAAAAGTGTTATGTATTTTCTATTATAGTATGGTATTTCTAATATGTATTCCTATATTAATAAGTGATTATGAATTAGCTTGAGTTCTTCATCATAAAACTTCCTACTTTTAAATCCTTTGACCATTTAGTAGTTTGGGTATGACATATATAGATATAGATATATAGAGATAGTTATCTCTCTCTCTTTATATATATATATATATATATATATATATATATATATATATATATATATATATATACATATATATATATATATATATATATACATATATATATATATATATCTGACAAAATATTTTACATATTTTTATGAGACCTTTATCTAATAAACTGTCAAACCACAGCAGATTAAGCCTCTTAACTGGTTTTGGAGTGACAAAACCCACAAATACTTGGAAGAAAAGAAATTTGCAGAAAAAGATCCTTTGAAAGATCATCAGAAAAGGTCAGGTTCAATTTGGCAAGGGAGAGGTTGCCAAGTCTAGACCACAGTGCAGAGAGTCTGCGGCATGAAGCCTGAGCATGGCTGCATCCACACACAGGGAACCTACTGTGAAGTTCTTAGCTGTTTTCAAATAGGTGGTTTAGCAGATTTGCTGTAAGACATCCAAAAATCAATACAAAAGGCAAATTGAGAGCCTCTGAGATATGGAAGAACATAGAACTGGCTGAGTTTACCCAGCTCCAAAAGAAAGTCAGCAGAACTGCCCCAGGAGAAACTAAAGAGACTATCACCTCTTTGACTTAAGAACAGACCTCAACCTTTAAAAATGAACAAAAAAGCAAAAATAACTCTGACCATAGACAACTTTTATGGTGAAAGAGAAGAACAGACCTCAAAGCCAGAGGATCCTAAAGGCAAGCAAGCTCCAGATGTAGGCCCAAAGGTTGATATGAACTGGTCCCCATTTCACAAAATTGATCAAAATGGGGTAAATACAAAAGGCAAAAAAATTATCTCTTCTTCTAGTAGAATTACTTTTCCTCACTTGTTTCTTTTTTAAGCCATCACAATAAAATCATGGTTTCTTATATATATATATATATTTCATAAGGAGTTATATGCTTTTTCTATTTTGTCAAGTCTATTTTAAGGAGTTTTCTTCAGATAATTTCTGGTTTCATTTTCCATACCCTTTTGCAATGATCTCATTTTATTTCCCCATTTTTATACTAATTCTCTTTTAAGATCCTTTTTTAATTCTTCCAAGAGAGCTTTGTGAACCACATATTAGGGCATAAACACCACAGAAAGGAAGAAATAGTAAATGTGTCTTTCTCAGGTCATAATGCAATACAAATTACATTCAACAAAAAGCCAAGCAAAAATAGATAAAACTTTATTTGGAAACTAAATAATTTAATCCTGAAGAATGAGTGAAACAAGAAATCATAGACACAATTAATAATTTCATCCAATATAATATTCTTCTCTAAAATGTAATACACTCTTGTTGGGGTTTTCTTGGGGTTCTCTGTGGGCAGCCTTCATTTCAGTTCAGTAATCACTGCAAGTACAGCCAGAGATTAAGGTCAAAATCCTTTATTGTCTCTTTCCAAGTCTTGTTTACTTTCCTGTGGCCTTGTTAGCTTTCTTATAGTCCAGATCCTTTATTATCTCCTTCCTGGGGCTGGGCAGCTTTCTGCAGGGCCTTTCAGTCTGGCCTTGGTGCTGAGAGCTTGAGCTCCTACCTGCCTTCTCTGGCTTCTGAATCTCCCCTACTGAATCCTGGCTGAGGCTCCTAGCTTATATATGCTCTTTTATCAAAGGTGTGAATCTTGTAGAACTATAGTAAGTACTAAGTATATGTACTGAACTAGAGAACTGTTAAGCACCATGCTAAATTAGGTAACTATTGTCTCTATCAATTCCACTGACTTAGCATCTTGTTTCAAGTTCTGGCCCATAACAATCCAAGAGAATAACAATGATACAACATACCAAAAATTGAGGAACACAGCCAAAGCTATTATTGGAAGAAATTTTATGTGTCTAAATGCTTAATGCATAAAATACAAAAAGAGAATATTGATGAAGTAGACTTGCAAATAAAAAAGTTAGAAAAATAACAAATTGACGCCCCATTAAATACCAAATTTGAAATTCTGAAAATAAAAGGGGAAATTAATTAAATTAAAAGTTTTGATTACCTATTTAATTTGATTAGAAAAAGGAAAGAAGAAAATCAAATTGTTAGTCTCAAAAGAAAAGAGAGAATTTTCCATCAATGAAGAGGAAATTAGAGCAATAATTAGGAATTATTTTGATCAATTATATAATATTATAAACAAGTTAGATAAATAAAATATAGTTTACTTCTCAGAAATATATAGAAGGAATGTATCTATGGCCAAAAAAGAACTGTAAATCACTATTGAACAAAAATAGATAATTTTGATTATATTAAGTTTAAAAGGTTTTGTACAAACAAAACTAAGGCAGACAAGATTAGAAGGGAAATAATAAATTGGTAATAAATTTTAATATACAAATGTTCTGATAAAGGTATTTAAATATATATAGGGAATTGACTCAAATTTCTATTAATTCAAGCCACTCTACAATTGATAAATGGTCAAAGGATATGAACAGATAATTTGCAGATGAAATTAAAACCATTTCTAGTCATATGAACATGTGTGCTAAATCACTATTGATCAGAGAAATGAAAATTAAGACAACTCTGAGGTAACACTACACACCTCTCAGGTTGGCTAAGATGACCTGAAAGGTCAATGAAAAATGTTGGCGGGGAGGTGGGAAAACCGGAACACTAAGACATTGCTGGTGGAGTTGTGAAGTGATTCAACCATTCTGGAGAGCAATTTGGAACTATGCCCAAAGGGCTATCAAACTGTGCATACCCTTTGATCCAGCAGTGTTTCTATTGGGCTTGTGTCCCAAAGAGATCTTAAAGGAGGGAAAGGGACACACATGTGCAAAAATGTTTGTGGGAATCCTTTTTGTAGTGGCAAGAAACTGGAAACTAAGTGGATGCCCATCAGTTGGAGAATGGCTGAATATAGTTATGGTATATGAATGTTATGAAATAGTAATATTCTAAAAGAAATGATTAGCTGGATGATTTCAAAGAAGCCTAGAGAGGATAACAAGTACTGATGCTAAGTGAAATGAGCAGAACCAGGAGATCATTGTACACAGCAACAATAAGATTATACAATGATTATTTCTGATGGACATGGTACTTTTCAACATTTGTTGATGAGATGATTCAGGTCAGTCACAATGATCTTGTGATGAAAAGAGCCATCTACACCCAGAGAGAGGACAATGGGAACTGAGAATGAAATCACAATACAGAATTCTCAGTCTTCTTGTGGTTGTTTGCTTGCATTTTATTTTCTTTCTCATTTTTTCCATTTTTATTTGATTTTCTAGTTATTCTTTTATGTCAAATTTTCCAATGAGTTTTGGTCTTTTTGATACAAATACTGCAGTGCAGGTCTTTCAGTTCATCAAATATCCATTTTTTTACATCCAGGATAATACTCAACTTTGCTGGATAACTTATTCTTAAATGTTAACCAAGATCCTTTGCTCTTTGAAATATACTGTTCCAAGACCTATATTCTTTTCTCAAAGAAGCAGCTAAATCAAGTAAATCCTAATTGTTTTTTTGTTTGTTGCAGCATTTATTTAAGTTTTCATCTTGGTTGCAATATTTCCTCTTCAACTTGGGTATTTTGAAACTTTATATGATGTTTCTGTTAGTTTTCCCTTTGGGATCTACTTTAAGTGGTAATAAGTAAATTATTTAATTTATACTTCAGATTTTTATTTTAGTACTTCAAGGCAATTCTTAAAATTATTTCTTATAATATTATACATATATTTTTTCTAATCTTAAATTTTATATAGACTGACAATCCTTATATTATCACCCCTCAATTTGTTCTCCAGATCACTTGTTTTTCTTTTTCTTTTTTTATTTTATTTTATTTATTTAGAATTTTTTTCCACAGTATATATGCATGAGTAAATTTTTTTTTGTTATAATATTATCCCTTGTATTCATTTTTCCAAATTATCCCCCCCTCCCTCTACTACCTCCCCTTGATGACAGGCAATCCCATACATTTTACATGTGTTACAGTATAACCTAGATAAAATATATGTGTGTAAATACCATTTTCTTGTTGCACATTAAGTATTAGATTACGAAGGTATAAGTAACCTGGGTGGATAGACAGTAGTGCTAACAATTTACATTCACTTCCCAGTGTTCCTTCTCTGGGTATAGTTATTTCTGTCCATCATTGAGATCACTTCTTTTTCTAATGAAATGTTTCAGATTCTCTTGTATTTTTCCAGTTCTATTATTTTTCAGTGTATTATAATGTCATTAAATTCCACTAACCTAATACTAGTTTTAAGAAAATTTTCCCTTATGTTTTGTATCTCATTTTCTACTTTATTAACTTTCTTTTCATGATTCTTTGGGGGAATACCTTTATCTTTTTAAAAATTTTCCCCATTCTCTCTTACTTCATTTTTGATTTCCATTTTTTGTTTACTTCCAAGAGTGTATATTTATTTCACTTGTGACCATTTGATGTTATTTTTTTGGGGGGGGGGAGTAGGAAAGGCTTTAATTTTTTTTTCTGAATATGAATCCAGATCTACTTTTACACTAAAGTAGCTACCAATAGTTTGTTTCTTTTTCTTTTGCTTACTCTTTGATTTTCTTTTTTAAATTGTTTTCATTTTCAGCAGATTGATATTATTATTATAAAGTTTTAATCCAGAACTGTGAAAAATAAAGCCCTAAACTTCAAGTCCATCTTACGGCTGATTCTTTTGGAATTCTTTCCATGGGCTCAATCTCAGGGACTCTTTTCTTTCTTTTTTAAGTCCCAGCCATTCTCTCTCAATAATGTGCTTCTTGCCTGTGGTATTCTTAACCAGTATAAGCTCACTCTTCCTCATCCACAATCAGGTATTAATTGATCACATGTAATCACCACTTATGGACCTGACTTCGTGAAAAAGTAGAAGATATTTCAATCTTCTCTCATTCAGCTGTCTGCTGTTCTTTAAATGAAAATTTATGAGATGAAAATTTGTGAGGTGAAAGTTCCTGAGGCTGGGAGGTAACAGCTTCAGAAATAAAATTTCCTGAGGATTTGTCATCTTCCCTCAGGTTTACAGTTTCTTGACTTAGTAGAGTTGTCTTGGAGTTGTCTCTACTTCACTTAGACCAAACATTAGTCCCTAGAATCTTTTCTGAGGTCCTTTCAAAATGTCCTAGGGGGACAATTGCATTACCCTTTTATATTTGCTGATTTATATTCATATTGTGATTATTTTCTATCTGTTTGTGGAAGAAACCTACAGAATCTGGAATTTTTTTATCCTTTTTGCCTTCTTTCCAAAATGCCTTATTCCTCTTGGATCTATTTTTCATGTTAGTTGTTTTTTTTTTTCCAATGAAACATTTTACATTCTCTTCTGTTTTTTTATTCTTTTAATTTTGACTGATTCTTAATGTCTCATAGAGTCATTAAATTACACTTGTCCAGTTATTTTCTTTTGTACCTGATTTTCTTTATGGCCAATTTTATTCCTTAAGAAGTTTCTGTCAGTTAATTTTTGTGCTTCCTTTTCCAAACTATTGACTCTCTTTTCATGATTCCTCTATACAGCTTTTATTTCTTTTTCAATTTTGCGTCTGCCTCTCTCACTTAAAATTTTTTTTGGAATTCTTCCAGCAGGAATCTGGGCTTAAAAGCACTTCATATTTCCCTTTGAAGTTTCACATGTCAGAATTTTGACTCTGTATTCCTTTTCTGAGTTTATATTTTACTGTTACTATAGTATCTTTGTACAGTCAAAGTTTTTTTTTTTTTTTTTTTTTTTTTTTTTTTTTTTTTTTTTTTTTTTGCTGCCCATTCCCAGCCTATTTTGTCTGCTATTGGGTCATGGGGACACTAACCCAAGATTCTTGTTCTGGGGCCAAGGACCTGATTATTCCCTTGATCAGGAAGTTTGCACAGGGACTTTGGGGCTGTTGCATTAGCTCATCAGTGCCTATCTCCCCAGACTTCAGGGGCTTGTAGCTCATCTGTTGCAAATCTCACAGCTTGTCCAAAGTGTCACTAGTTTGCTAAGTTGGGTTGCTGATCTTTGTTGTGGGTAGGAGCCCCCAGTGGCTTGCCTTTCCACTGATTGCACTGTACTGTATTTCTATTTCATCTGAATAAGATACCCTCTCTTAAAATCCTTGTAAGTAATTTTGATCTGGAAAGTTTCTTGAACTTTTCCTTTTGTGGATTCTGTCACTCCAGAATTTTGTGACTTTATTTAAAATTATTTCTAGGAAACTGAGCAGCACCTAAGCAACTTAATGATTTTTCCCTACCATCTTGGTTCCACATGGAGCTCCTATTTTTCTTATGGTGAGATACTTGACTTTGAGTGCTTTTTTTCACTAAATCATTGCATGTAGGTAGGATCTTTCTTTTACAGGTGAGAAAACTGAAGCTCAGAGACTTTATTGCCCAGAGTCACAGGGCTATAAATGATAGATCTGGCTCATGAATTCTGTCCCTTGACCTTTGCTCCATTATACCACTTTTCAGTTCTGTGTTTATATATCCCAATTCAAATCCCAATCCAATGCCACACACACACACACACACACACACACACACACACACACACACAAACAAAAACAAAACAAAACAAAAAACCCCCACTAACATCAGCTTTTCAGAAGGTGATTATGAGGTCAATGGATTTTTCTGTCAAGTAATCTGAATATATGCTTAGCCAAAATGCCTAATACTCCAGAACCATAGAATTTTTAATAGAATTTGCACTTGTATCTGTTTATATTGAATCATTCCTTTTCCTACTTTTCCTTTTTCTCTTTTTAATTCTCCTTTTTTGATCTTGTCCTCCTTTGCTTTCTCTCTCTCACTCTTTCTCTTCCTTTCTCCTTCTTCCCTTCTTCTATCACCACCATTCTATTATCTTTCTCTTCTATCTCTTTATTATCATTTTCATTATTTTTATTTTTTCTCTACTAAAAAAATCATTCATGCCTGTTAGTAGTTCCTGAAATTTCTTCTTCTGGTATGAAGAAAGATAATTATAGAATTGAAAATAGTAATAGCTAGCATTTTTATATAGTACCTACTATGTGCCAAACACTTTGATAAGGATTTTACAAGTGTATTTTCAAGAGGATGAGTGACTGAACTTTACTTTAATCAGAATTGACTCAAATAGGAAATAACATACATACTCAATAGGAATATATAAATTTATATCTAACCATGCAGGAAAATAAAAGGGGAATGGAATATGAGAAGACAGGTTGGGTGATAAAAAAGAGGACTTATTGGGAGAGGGATTATTCAGGAGCAAAATGCTTTTGAATAGCGACTGGATAAAAGGAGATAGATAATAATAAATGAGGAGATAAAATTATAAGTATGTAAAAAAATTGAAGCAAGTTTCTTTGATAAGGCCTCATTTCTCAAACATGGAGGAAACTGAGTCAAATTTATAAAAATAAAAACCATACCCAGTTGATAAATGATAAAAATATAAGATCTGAACTCAAAGGGCTACAAATTCATATGTCCTTTGACCTAACAGTACCAGTGCAATATGAATACCAAAAGAAAAACAAGGGAAAAGAAGGAAAATGACCTATATGTATGTAAAATACTCACAGCAGCTCTCTTCTCAGGAAAAAAAATGAAATTGAGGGGATGCCCATCAATTATGAAATGGCTCAACAAACTGTTGTATGTATTTGTTGTGAAATATTCTTGTTTTCTGGGAAATTATAAACAGGATGCTCTTAGGGAAAAAAAAACCTGGAAAGTTCTGGATGAACTAAGTGAAATATAATGTTTACAGAGTAATAGCAATGTTCTGGGATGACCAGATGTAAATGACTTTGTTGTACTCAGTAGTACCATCATCCAGAACTACTCTGAAGGACTTATGATGAAAAATCCTATTCATCTAGAGAAGAAAATGACTTCATTTGAATAAAGATTGAAACATTCTCTATTTCTTGCTCTTTTTAATTAAATTTTTGGAGAGTTTTAAATTTTAATTAGGGTAAGAGATCTATGTTTTCTTTTACAATTTGACTTTTATGTTAATGTTTTGCTTAACTTCACATGTGATTTCTTAATTGTTGGTGAAGATAAGGAAGAGAAACTAGCACTCAAAACTCTTAAATCTAAAACAAATTTCTTTTGAACATAACTTGGTAAAAACATTAACTAAATAAATAAATTAAAGGAAAATTCTATTTTCATCTCATCCTCACAACAACCCTGTGAGATAGGAGCTATTATTACATCAATTTTACTTTTGAGGAAATTGAGGCAAAATGAGATTGAGTAATTTTTCCTGCATCACAAGGCTAGTGTTTGAGATCATGTTTGAACTCAAGTATTCCCGATTCCAAATCCAGTGCCCTAACCATGTTCAAAGTAGTTGACTAAACAATCTCTTTTTTATTCTAGGCTCATATCTCATCTGTTTCATGTTCTGAACTTAGAGCAGTAAGTCAAAAGAACTGGTTTCACATGTCTACATGCCATAATTGTTGGATAAATGTTTTAATGTGTTTTGTTTTTAGTTTCTCCATCTGTGAAATGGAGATAATATCTATGCTAGCATAGATATCTATGCTAGCTATCTCATGACATTGCCTTGAGAGGGAAAAAATACATTTTGCAAATGTTGACAACCATATGCATTTAAGTAGCAAATATCTTTGCATTATTACTATTCCAATTAAAGACAAATATTTTACCCTCTGGATTCATTCTTTTAATGACTAAATAAATAGTATTGAAATGCTTTAAATTTGTCAGGTACTTTCCCCATAATCTTGTGAAAAAAATAGTGCCAATAATATTATACCAATTGATCAAATGGAGAGACTGAGACTTATAGAAATGATTTGTTCCTAGAAACACTTGAATGATGAATCCCAAATTTATAAGTCCAGTAGAGGTTCAGCATTTTTATATAGAGGAAATAATCACAAAATCATAAAGTTGAGAAGGAACCCCCACGATGTCAAACTCAAATAGAAATGGTCCCATTATTTAAGGATAAGGATCCTTAGAAGTTCCATATTGCCTTAAATTATCTATTCTAATATATTTTCATTTATTTCTTTAAACATTTCTAAATTATACTTTAAATTTAATTCTATAGTACTTGGAAATGACATGGATTGCAATGCTGCCTCATGTTTGACTATTCTATAAACATTCTCAAAGTGATTATATTTTTAATTGTGTACATAAGATTGATAATTAAACTTATTTTTATAGTGTCATAAAATTTACAAAGAATATATACACAATAATTCTGGATAGGATAGTGGGGTTAGATATTTTAAGGTTATACATGAGAAAAGTGAGGGAGATGGATTCATTGGAATGAAAGATCAGGACTAAGACTAAATTCTAATCAGAGTAGGTAAAAATGACAAGGATAGTAAAATTTGGGAACAGAAAAAAAGCTGGTCCAAATACAGCTTCAAATTCCTGAAAGCTTTGTGAATAAATCAACTAATCTCTTTATGCCTCAGTTTCCCCCTATATTAAATTAAGGGATGGATTTCAAGGAGCTTTATGATTCCTTCCAATCCTAAGTAAAAACCATGAGGTTTTCATCAGTAAGCTTCATCTCTTGTACTCTTTACTCTCAGAGTTGTTACTGAGGAAAGATATTTACATTAAGATAGCAATACAAGGTTTTGCAAATTTTAATAGACATCCCAGATTCCCCATTTGGGCACTTTGTTTTTTGGTTTTAATAAACAATGCCCACTTTCTATTATGTCTCTATTACCTTGGGCAAATCCTTAAGGTAAGCATCAATGAAATCTTGAGGCTCCTCAGGGTTCAGGTTTTTCTTGTGTTGTTTGATCACATCTTCTACAAAAGATTCTAGCTTTTTACATTCTCTGAAGCGCTTCTGGTGAGGTCCTGGCAGGAATTTCATTATCGAAGGAAGTATATTGAAGAGGTAAATACCGTGTTTCCCTGATAATAAGACCTATCCTGAAAATAAGACACCCACATACTCTTTAATATTCCGCCAAAAAAAGCCCTCCCCCGAAAATAAGCCCTATCGAACTTACTATGAAAACGGTCATCATGGTGATCCCCTGCGCTATATGCTGCGTAGCGGTACCTTCAGTAAGCAGCGCCGCCCTCCCCTCCCGGGTGAAACGCACGTCGCGCTCCGAGCTGCATCCAATCAGAGCTGCAGCAGTGAGCGCGTCATCCTCTTCTTCCCTGGTGATTTGCTTGCTGGCGCTACTGAGAGCAGCGCCGCGGAGTAGAGCTGAGACAGGACCATCTAAAAACTCGGTAAGTTCAGTAAGCGATGGAGAATAAAATAAGCACTCAGGGGGCATGATGGAGGCTAAAAGGGGCATGATGGAGGCTAAAATGGGCATGATGGAGGATAAAAGGGGCATGATGGAGGCTAAAATGGGCATGATGGAGGATAAAAGGGGCATGATGGAGGATAAAATAAGCCCTCCCCTGAAAATAAGCCCTCTGGTGTTTTTTAGTCCCAAAAAAATAATAAGACAGTGTCTTATTATCGGGGAAACACGGTAATATAAAAAGGACAGTATTGAGTGAAATTGGAGCTCATTCTTGAAGGAAGCCAAGAAGTAGAAATCAGAACGGAGAGCATTCTGGACAAAAAACACAGTTAGTGCAAAGGCACTGAAGTGGGAGCTAATACTTGTATCGCTGTTTACAAATTAAAAGTAAGCAGTTAAATTATCTGTCTCTCTGATTGTGTCTCCTCTCTAACTCATCCTGTTTCTCAATACAGAAATATTGTCTCTGTCTCAAAATCTCCCTTCTTTTATGCTTCCCTCTCTCTTGGCTATCTCTGCCTCTGTGTCTGTCTCTTTCTTTCACTTTTGCAGAAGTGAGGATAAAATTACTGATTTCCCTCAAGCTTTGTTCAACAGACAATTTCTCCATTAAGCCTTTACTCATCTTCCTGGCTTTTAATATGGCTCCCACCAAAACTTGCCCCATTATATTTATTGAATTGCATTTACACACACTTGAGGGCATGTTGCCTCCTCTGACAGAATGCAAACCACCCTATGTCAGGGGCTGTTTCATTTTTATCATTGTGTCCCCATTACCTAGCATAGTATTTGGGATGCAATAAATGCTTAATAAATGTTTGTAAATTGCTAATCTTGGTATAGATCTCAGGAATATTTAATACTATTTAGAAGTGTGATTCTCATTATCTAGAGATCACAGTATTCTGGAAAACTATGGGTCCCCCAGGCATGTCACTGATTATAATGATCTTGTTTCTTTCCATTCCCACTCTCAGGCCTTTTACTGCTTAGAGGAAATCATGCACAAACTGCTCCTGCCAATACAACAGTCATCCTGGTTTTCTTTTCCCATGGAGGAAGTCCAAGGCCAGTTGAAGTTGATTTAGCCATTCCCAACAGGGGATGCTCTATTACCTGACACTCCCACTTGACCAAAAGCTTCATGACATAATCCACAGTCTTCAGGAGCTCCTGAAATTTTGAATCATGGTACTCAAAATGATGCCCAAAAGTTACGGAGCAAATTATGTTAGAAACAGCATTGTTGATCACAAAGTGGGGGTCAAAGGGCTGTCCTGTTTGAGCAGAATAGAATGGAGAAAGATTTCATCTTTGATCTTTAAAGAAATCCAACTGAATTCTTAACCTTTTTCTTTTCAATACTTTTTTTTTAACTTTCCCTTCCCACTCCCCAGTATACATTATTATTTATTATTATTGTCCATAACTATCTATTGGTTAAATAGATGTGAGGTGGAAAATAATGTGTTCCCTTTTTAATGTTTCTATCAAGATTTGAGATTTAATTGGTATAATTTGTTTCAACATAGTTTTATCTATTTTGCTTTGAACAAGTTACTTTAATTGTCTTTGTTTCTATTTCTACTAAAGTAAAATAAGGAGGTTGGACTAAGTGATTCCTGAGAGCTTTTCTGTCCAGTGTATTCTATATCTGATATACCATGTATTTAAATCCATTTAGCTATGCTCATCTGTATAATGGGCGTGAGTACACATGTGTATGTGTGTCCATAGATGTATGTGTGTGTATCCCAATACCCAGGACTATGTATACCCCCGTGGAGTATTTGCATGCATATGAGTAATAGGGTTTGAAATTACAACAGGAAATACTGTTGAATGAAAAGAAAAGATATCAAAATGAAAATAAGGAAAGAATGCTGTATAAAGTAGGGTGTAAGGTACTGGGCCTGGAGGCAGGGAGACTTGGCCAACCTCAGACCTTTATTAATTGGATAATTTTATTGTGATTCTGGTGCCTTCTTGTTATTATTTTCTGTTTCTCCTGTATATATCATGTTTGTACATAATTGTTTATATGTTGTTCTTCTCCTTAGACTGAGATAACCTTGAGGACAGGGACTCTTATTTCTTTCCTTATATTCTCAGGATTTAGCACAGTGCCTAGAATATAGTAGGCACCTCAGAAATATTTATTGGTTGATCTTGGGGAAATCATTTAATTGATACATTCCTCAGTTTATTGATATGAAGAATGAGGAGAGTTGAAATGATGGGCTCCAATGTTAATTACTGTCCTTAATCTATGAAAATAAGTAGTAGCCGAAGATGAAAGTAGTAGTAGAGAAAGTGAAAATGGATAAGCATGGGAGGAAGGGGAAAAGGAAAAAGAAGCAGAGAAAGAGGAGAAAGAGTAAAATAATGAATGTCTACAATAAGAACATTGTGCAAAGAAAGAAGACTTGGATAGAATTATGAACTGGGATCAATGAAATATCAACCAAAACTCGAGGATCAATGGTACACCAGCTATCCACCTCCTGACAGATTTAGGTTTCATAATAAGGCATATGTTTCTGAGCATGACCAATGTAAGGATTTATTTTGTTTGACTAGTATTTCTTATTAGCATTTTGTTTTTCCTAGTGGAAGGAGAAACAAGAAGACGATAATGATTAATCAAAAAATTAAAAAAAAAAAACTAAAAATGAAGACAGAAATATGCATCCATGTATATATATATATATATATATATATATATATATATATATATATATATATTCTCAAAAGTAGGAATAAGAGAGCAAAGCAGAAGAGAAAATTTAAAAAAAGGAGAATGAAAGGGGAGATACCAAGAAATGGAAATACATGATTCAATAACTAGAAAGCTAAAAGAATTATTAGGAAAAAAGAGTTAGAGAAGTACAGCAAGAGAAAATAGAGACAGGGTTGTATGTCCATGTTTGTGTATATGGACTTCCTATAGAGGCAACCAAGGCAGGATGCCATGTGTGATATTGAAGAACTGAAACATGTAGAGTCTTAAAATTCATGGAAGAAAATGATCCATCAAGGCTTGCTTCCTTGGTTTATGGTCTCATTTTTCCCTAGAGAGCAATTTTGGGTCTTTGAAAACATTCCCTGGGGACTTGGGGGTAATATTTTGCCTGTCTCTACTCTAGGGATGACCTTTTCTCCCCTGATTCTTCCATCCACAAGTATATATTCTCTTTAATGTTCATCTGGTCAAATGGAAAAATCACAAGAATTTGAAAACATCTCTGTCTGACCAGTGCTCACCTTTTTCTTCCCTGATAGCCTCAATGATACACTTGGCCTCCATTCGTATCCGATCTTCCAGGGTCTTCTTTCCCAAACCAAAGTTCCTTAGAGTCATTAAGGCAAATCTTCGTTGCTGTTTCCACAGTTGACCATTAGACATGATTAAGCCTAAATAATAATATTAATAATAGTTTATATCACTATTTCAAAAGCTCTGTCATTTCACTGATATGGCTATTTTCCCTTCTAATAATGGAATTCAACTCAGCAATTACTTAAAAAACAAACAGACACTTATTATGTGCCAAACACTGTCCTGGATATACAAAATAAAGGGTAGAAGTTCTTATTTCCTCAGTCAGAGATGATTGGCTCCTTGATGATTTTCTGCTTTGGAAAGATGCAGACAGGGCAAAGAGACCAAATCCTAATCTGAATGGTCAGATCCACTTGGAATGGCCCAAGTCATCTCAAATGAATCTTCTTGCCTTTATCAATGTTATGGTCCAAGTGATACCTTGGCCCATGGGGGCCGGATATGCTACAAGGAGGCTCGTTGTCCCTTTTATGCTTGATGTCATCTGAAACCGATAAGGCCCCTACCATGCTGACAATACAGTATTAAATAGTCAAACCAATTTGTCTCTATCCAATAATGGAAGTTTATAGAAGAGAGATATTGGGATAATCCTTTCCCAAAAGGCATAGAGTTTTTGGAAGATGCCAAAGGATAACGTTGTTTTGAGATAAGTTGCTTTTTATTGACAAAGTAGAGGCCAAACTGTTTCTGCATAATTACTTAGCGCCCATAAGGAAAAAAGGGCAGTCTTTCTACAGAAATCTTTAGCTGAGTAAAGAAAAGGAGAGGGAAGGAATAAGTATTTATTAAGCACCAACTATATACTAGGCACTACGAAATATACAAATAACCTCTCCTTGAATTTTCACAACCACCCTGCAAAATAGATGTTATTATTATTTTCATTTTTACAGTAGAGGGAGCAGGTTTAGTGACTTCCCCAGCATCACAGAGGTAAGTAAGTGTCTGAGGCTAGATTTGAACTAAGGAATTCCTGACTTAGCTCTCTATCCACTGTATCACCTGGCTGACTTCTCCTTGTGATGGAGCTCCCAGACAAGCAGAGCTCTTACCTGATGGGCCAAGAAACAGAGTGGAGTGTAGTTGGGAGAGAATGACAACATAAACTCAGGGCAATTTGCAAAAGAGCAATAACCCCTTAGCCCACTTACTAAAGGTAAACATGACCCAAAATGCTTGAAGACAATCTTTATACTTCTGTTCACCCCCTTCTGAGTCTTCTTGAATTTAAATTAAACACTCCATACTCCTTCAACTAATTCTTCTATGAAATGAATTTGAACCTCTTCTCCATTCTCCTTCAATTCACCCTCAATTCTATTCCTTTCCATCTGCTCTTAGATATGAAGGAAGGAAATTTCAGAAGCCTGCTTTTTCTATCATAATTCTTCTAGCCACAAAAATGTATATGGGTTGAAATCCTTCAGGAAAGATGAAGGGCAGAAGTAAAAGACTTTTTTTTTTTTCTGAGGCTGGGGCTAAGTGACTTGCCCAGGGTCACACAACTAGGAAGTATTAAGTGTCTAAGACCAAATTTGAACTCAGGTCCTGCTGAATTTAGAGCTGGTTCTCTATCCACTGCACTACCTAGCTGCCCCTAAAAGACATTTTTCTTTTTTTTTTTTTTAATTTTTATTTTATTTTATAATTATAACATTTTTTGACAGTACATATGCATGGGTAATTTTTTACAACATTATCCCTTGCACTTACTTCTATTCAGATTTTTTCCCTTCCTCCCCCAACCCCCTCCCCCAGATGGCAAGCAGTCTTATATATGTTAAATATATTACAGTATATTCTAGATACAATATATGTGTGTAGAACCGAATTTTTTGTTGCACAGGAAGAATTGGATTCAGAAGGTAAAAATAACAGTTTACATTCATTTCCCAGTGTTCCTTTTCTGGATGTAGCTGGTTCTGTCCATCATTAATCAATTGGAATTGGATTAGCTCTTCTCTATGTTGAAGAAATCCACTTCCATCAGCATACATCCTCGTACAGTATCATTGTTGAAGTGTATAATGATCTTCTGGTTCTGCTCGTTTCACTCAGCATCAGTTGATGAAAGTCTCTCCAAGCCTCTCTGTATTTCTCCTGTTGGTCATTTCTTATAGAACAATAATATTCCATAACATTCATATACCATAGTTTACCCAACCATTCTCCAATTGATGGACATCTATTCATCTTCCAGCTTCTAGCCACTATGAAAAGGGCTGCCACAAACATTTTGGCACATACAGATCCCTTTCCCTTCTTTAGTAGTTCCTTGGGGTATAAGCCCAGTAGTAGTATGGCTGGGTCAAAGGGTATGCACATTTTGATAACTTTTTGGGCATAATTCCAGATTGCTCTCCAGAATGGTTGGATTCTTTCACAACTCCACCAACAATGCATCAGTGTCCCAGTTTTCCCACAGCACTTCCAACATTCATCGTTATTTGTTCCTGTCATCTTAGCCAATCTGACAAGTGTGTAATGATACCTCAGAGTTGTCTTAATTTGCATTTCTCTGATCAATAGTGATTTGGAACACTCTTTCATATGAGTGGAAATAGTTTTAATTTCATCATCTGAAAATTGTCTGTTCATATCCTTTGACCATTTATCAATTGGAGAATGGCTTGATTTCTTATAAATTAAAGTCAATTCTCTGTATATTTTGGAGATGAGGCCTTTATCAGAACCTTTAACTGTAAAAAATTTTTCCCAATTTGTTACTTCCCTTCTAATCTTGTTTGCATTAGTTTTGTTTGTGCAGAAACTTTTTAATTTGGTGTAATCAAAATGTTCTATTTTGTGATCAATAATGGTCTCTAGTTCTCCCTTGGACACAAACTCCTTCCTCCTCCACAAATCTGAGAGGTAAACCATCCCATGTTCCTCCAATTTATTTATGATTTCGTTCTTTATGCCTAAATCTTGGACCCATTTTGATCTAATCTTAGTATGTGGTGTTAAATGTGGGTCCATGCCTAGTTTCTGCCATACTAATTTCTAGTTTTCCCAGCAGTTTTTGTCAAGTAATGAATTCTTATCCCAAAATTTGGGATCTTTGGGTTTGTCAAAGATTAGATTGATATTTTTATTCACTATCTTGCCCTGTGAACCTAACCTATGCCACTGATCAACTAGTCTATTTCTTAGCCAATACTATATGGTTTTGGTGACTGTTGCTTTATAATATAGCTTTAAATCAGGTACACTTAGACCACCTTCCTCTGACTTTTTTTTCATTAGTTCCCTTGCAATTCTCGACCTTTTATTCTTCCATATGAATTTTGTTGTTATTTTTTCTAGGTCATTAAAATAGTTTCTTGGGAGACTGATTGGTATAGCACTAAACAAATAGATTAGTTTGGGGAGTATTGTCATCTTTATTATATTCGCTCGGCCTATCCAAGAACACTGAATGTCTTTCCAATTATTTAAATCTGACTTTATTTTTGTGGCAAGTGTTTTGTAATTTTGCTCATATAATTCCTGACTCTCCTTTGGTAGATATATTCCCAAATATTTTATACTATCGACTGTTATTTTGAATGGAATTTCTCTTTGTATCTCTTGCTGTTGGATTGTATTGGTAATGTATAAAAATCCTGAGGATTTATGTGGATTTATTTTGTATCCTGCGATTTTGCTAAAATTCTGAATTATTGATAATAGCTTTTTAGCAGAGTCTTTGGGGTTCTCTAAGTATACCATCATGTCATCTAAAAGACATTTTTCAAAGAATCTTAGGGATGAAAAATATTTATTATAATTCAGAGTAGTCACCAGATGACTTAAAGATATGAAGATGGAGAGGGAATTGGGGTCGATCAATAAATACTTCACCTTGGTTGACCAGGACCTCCTTGATCATTGGCAATCCAGTTACTGTTATAAAGGTTTGACTTCCCACATGCCTGCAGAAAATATTTACATATTTCCTGGCACACTGAAAAAGAATCATTTTGAAAGGAACACTTCCATTGTTGTTAAGGTTATTTTTGTAAGTATTGTTATTAGATGACATTCTAGCATGTGTGAAACAATTCCAGTGGAATCTACACAATTCAGTCTGATCCAGCTCTACTCAATTAAGTTCAACTCTCCCTAACAAATCCTGAATCATTCAACTATATCTCAATTGCTATGGTAGGGGCTGAGCAGATTCTCACAAATACCAAACAGTATCTAGCCTTGAGGAACTGATATTGGAAAGAATTATCTGGGTATATTTAAGTCAATACCAAGTTCCAAGAAAATTCCAAGTGATTTCAGGGGAGACTAACAGCTAGGAGGATTTCAGGAAGGTTTTCTGCAGGAGATGGCCTGCTGAAGCTGAGCTTTGATGGGAACAGTGAATTACAAAAGAATTGCAAAAGAAGAGGGAATATATTCCAAGTTCTGAATTCATTGCTACATTCCAGGCAACATGCTGGACTTGGAATATATGACACAGAAAAATTCAGAGTTTAATACACAGGAAAAACTTATTATTATTACATTCATTGGAATGGGTAGAATGTCAACTTCCAGAAGGCAGAGACAGTTTCATTTTTGTTTTCTTAATTTCCAGCACCTAGGATAGTACCTGACACATATCAGACATTTATGCAATGTTTGTTAATTGATTAGAAGTTTCCCACACTGACACCAGTTAAAGCCTTTTCAAAACTCAATAAATTGTCTCTGAGGGAAATAAGGAAAAAAATCAATCAATTCTGCTGCCAACATGGTCATGAGCTTCTTTGAACGTAGCAAGATTGGACTCAAGTAACAGACACTCAGAGGCTGTCACCCCCTTATCTGAAGGTATTACATAACGCCCCCAATTTTTTTCTCTTCTGCTTCTAGGACCTTAGACAGTGAAAGCCCTCAATTGTATAGCATAGGATGACTATTTTCAGGAGGCAGGGATATTTAGACTCTAAAAAGTAAAAAAGAAAATGAGGTGAGGGGTCAGGGTCAAACCTGAAATCTAGTAAGAGCTGAGTACAGAGTTTAAATTTATCCCCTACCAGGAACCAGTCAGTGAACCTTTTCCAAGATATTGTTCCTGCTTATGTAGTATCTATCTCAAAGGGATTTGTTGAGGATCATATGGATAATGCTCAGAATATTCTCTATAAATGTGCAAAGGTGATAACAATCTCACCTGGGAGGCAGCAGGAGATACTACATAGAGACCAAGCACCAAGTTAGGAATCATAAAGATTCAGGTAGGAGATCTATGTTGGGTTTTACCTGGATCTGTTCTTGACCCTGGCTGTCTAACATTTAATTAATGACTCTAATAAAGGCACAGATGGGGGACTCATCTATTTTTCAGTCAATACTAAATTGGGAAGGCTAGCTGGGTGATGGAGTTGGCCAAAATAATTTCAATGGTCTGTGGTTGGACTCAGTGCATTAAAGTGAAATTCAAAAGTATATATATATATATATATATATACATATATATATATATATATATACATACATATATATATTATATATATATGTATATATATATTATATATACATATATGTAAATATATAACATATATATATATACACATATACATATAATATACATATTTATATGTATATATGTGTATGTGTATTTTATTCAGATTAAAGTACAAAAATGAGTTTCACATAAATATTTTTCTCTGAAAAAGATCTGGGTCTTAGCAACTTGGTTTTGTTTTCTTCAAATTTTGATTCCTCAATTTCATTATAATTACTATATAATCCCATTTTATTCATTTAAAACCATAATTCTGAGGAAATGTTCATCAGTTTTACCAGATTGACTGCCAGAGGGGTCCAGGACACAAAGAGGTGAAACATTTTTTATATAGAAGATGAGAAGCTGTACCTAATTCTACTCAACATTGTAATATGTCAAATTAAGAAAATTGTAGTGTTTGGTGAAACTGAAACATGATGTTAACAGCCATAATTGACCAACAAGTCAAACGATTGCCAGAGACTGATGTGTCATGTCCAAAGTCTGAAGATAAAAATTATGGACTATGGGTTCTTAACTTTTCATAAATGTGTGTTGTTATTGTTGTTGTAATTGATATTGTTCCTTTGTTAGTCTGCTTAATCTTATGGGTCACTTTTCAAAAGAAATCTTTTAAATGTGTAGAATAAAAGCTATAGGCTTTTAAAGGACATCATTATATTAAAGCAGAGGTATTAAAAATTGTTTAACTAAAATTCAACTGCCCCAAATTAAGTACCTCTAATTTTAGAATTTGAAGAGACCTCAGAGGATGCCTGTGCAATTTTTCCCAGTCAGTCTTTGAATGAACATTTATTAAGTACTTACTATATACTAAGTACTGTTCTAAAAACTTGAATACAAAAAAAAAGCAAAAGACAGTTTCTCAAGGAGCTCACCTATCCATTTATACATAATAGTGACAAAATAGCTAACATTTATCTAATGCTGAAAGGATGCCCCTCAGTTTGAAATGGACTTTGCAATTATCTCATTGGGTCAGATTCACAGAAACTGAGTCAGAAGGGATCTCAGCAAGCATCTAATCCTGACCTTGTACAAAAGGAAACTCCATAAGGACACATCTCATATGTGAGGAGTTTCTTTAGGTTCCACTGGTCAGAATGAGGCTCTGAAGCTGGCCCTCTCAGCTCCAAATAATATGTTCTTTTCAAGTAAAAGCAGAGCAGAGATGAATATCCAGGCTCATTTTTGGCTCATCATACAGCACATTTCCCAATTCCCATGCTCCCCTTTAAAGCCAGGAGATTTTCCCCTCCCAACTTACTCTTTACCTTTTGCATGGTAACATGGGATTGTTTGAAGTCCTTCTGGAAGAAGTTTCCCAATATGGGCAGGCCAGGAGGGCGGGGGGGGGGGTAGTTTTGATGCTGCCTCCTACCTTGCAGATAATATGTCAGTATCAAGATGATGGCAGAGAGCAGAAGGAGGTTCTGTAGGGGGGCTCCTTCCCAAAGATATGGGAACATGTTTCTCAGAAAAAGTTGCATCTTTCCCAGCTCTGGCAGGAAGGTCAGACAAGCCAAAGTCACCCTCCCTCTTCCACTCCCTAATATGGGGTCACTGGAAATAGAGTTCCAAAATCAAGCTGTGTTTGTCTCTGTAGAGCTGCTGACAGGGATGGTTTTATTGGCCAGTTAAAGAGATCTTGAGCCTCTGTTCTATGCCCCAGCTCTATGCCCTGTGCCAGAGCCTGCCTCCTCAAAGCAAACATCACCCTCTCCCCAGGAAGAGAACACCAGGCTTTCCAGCTGGGAACCCGAGAGACATCCTGGTTAGAGAGGTCTGGGGAGGCTCCACACACAGACAGATCCACCCAGTGAGCCCCAAATCATAGAGTAAGAGCTTTGGGGCAAGAAGGGACCCAGAATCTCAGCCCTCTTTAGGAGAGCAGCAAGCTGAAACCCAGGGAGGACAGGAAACTGACAAGGTCCTATTGCTCCTTGTAAGATTCAGAGCCATCACAGGAACCTTGCTCAGCTGGTCCAGTCAGTACTCCATTCCTTATTGCAAGCTGCCTCCAAATGGGCTTGGGAACTAACTTAGAGGGGCTCCAAACCTAGGATTCAGGGGCCTTGAGTGGCATATGATTAGATAATTTCAACTTTATTATTATAATTAGAAGAAAATTCAAATAGGTTTGGAATAAATCAAGATAATAAGATATTAGAGAAAAATGATAAAATTTCAACAGAATTAGAATAACTTAGAATGAAAGTCCAACAGATTGGAAAAAAAATGTCAATATCTTTGTCACAAATTGTAATAATATTCTAATAGACATAGAATAATGTGGAATAATTAGAATAAAATGTGAATTCAATTAAAACAATTGAAATAAAAATTCAGTATTCTCTTCCTCCTCCTCCTTGTCCTCCTCTTCCTCCTTCTTTGCCCATTGTTCTCTAAGAGGACCATGACATCACATGATGCCACCATGACATCATTGAATTTAAGAAGGTGGTCCAAAGTTATTGTCCGCACTTTCTCCTCCTAATTGTCTGGTTCAGTGGCAAAGTATAGATCAGGACTGGAGGTGGCTTTGGATGTATTGACAAAACTTGGTCTTTTTTAAAAAAAATATTTTTAAATTATTTTTATTTTAATTGTTTTATTATTATATATTTTTATTTACAAAATCTATATATGAGTAATGTTTTACAATATTACCCTTGCAAAACCTTCTGTTCCAAATTTTCCCTTCATTCCCCTTACCCCTTCCCCTAGATGGCAGATAGTCCAATACATGTTAAATATGTTAAATTACATGTTAAATCCAATGCATGTATACATATCATGACAATTATCTTGCTGCACAAGAAAAATCTGATCTAGGAAAAAATACTTGAGAAGGAAAACAAAAGTGCAAGCAAACAGTAACAGAAAGAGTGAAAATGCTATGTGGTCCATATTGAGTTCCCATAGTCCTCTCTCTGGTTGTAGATTGCTCTCTTCATTACTGGAGAATTGGAACTGGTTTGAATCGTCTCATTATTGAAGAGAGCCATGTCCATAAGAATTGATCATTGTATAATCTTCTTGCTGTGTACAATGATCTCCTGATTCTGCTCATTTCTCTTAGCATCAGTTCATGTAAGTCTTTCTAGGCCTCTCTCTGAAATCATCCTGTCGGTCATTTCTTATAGAACAATAATATTCCATAATATTCATATATATACAGTAATTTATTCAACCATTCTCCAAATGTTGGGTGTCCATTCACTTTCCAGTTTCTTGCCACTACAAAAAGAATTGCCTTTTTGCACATGTGGGTCCTTTTCACTACTTTAAGATCTCTTTGGGATATAAGCCCAGTAGTAACACTTCTGGGTCAAAGGGTATTCACAGTTTGATAACTTTTTGAGCATAGTTCCAAATTGCTCTCCAGAATTGTCGGATTAGTTCGCAGTTCCACCAACAATGTATCTGTGTTCCAGTTTTACCACATCCCTTCCAACATTTGTCATCTTTTCCTGTCATCTTAGCCAATTTGAAAGGTGTGTAGAGGTACCTCAGACTTGTCTTAATTAGCATTTCTCTGATCAATAGTGATTTGGAGCACCTTTTCATATGACTAGAAATAGTGTCAATTTCTTTGTCTGAAATTATCTGTTCATATCCTTTGATCATTTATCAATTGGAGAATGGCTTGATTTCTTATAAATTTGAGTCAATTCCCTATATATTTTGGAAATGAGGCCTTTATCAGAACCTATGGATGTAAAAATGTTTTCCCAGTTTATTGCTTCCCTTCTAATCTTGTCTGTATCAGTTTTGTTTGTACAAATACTTTTTAACTTAATATAATGAAAATTATCTATTTTGTGATCAATAATGATCTCTAGTTCTTCTTTGGCCACAAAATCTTTCCTTCTCCACAGGTCTTAGAAGTAAACATTCTGTGCTCTTCTATTTTAATTCTAATATCATTCTTTATGCCTAGATCACGAACCCATTTTGACCTTATCTTGGAATACAGTGTTGAGTGTGGGTCACTTCATTCTTCTGTGAGTAGGAGCTGCCCCACTGAGGATCAAGGATTTCCTTCCTTCCTTCCTTCCTTCCTTCCTTCCTTCCTTCCTTCCTTCCTTCCTTCCTTCCTTCCTTCCTTCCTTCCTTCCTTCCTTCCTTCCTTCCTTCCTTCCTTCCTTCCTTCCTTCCTTCCTTCTTTCCTTTCTTCCTTCCTTTCTTCTGTTTCATTAGGGTGAGAGTAAAGTATAATCTAACAAGTTTTGCTAATGCAAAGTGTTTCCCAGCACACAACTTCCAGCAAACCCAAATTTCTTGGTATCTCTGAGTACTACTGGGTTATAAGAAACTTTGAAGAGGAAGAGACATGGTCCACTCTCTCATTTTACAGAAGAGGAAATGAGAGCCAGAGAGAACATAGAATCTGATGCTCTATAGATGTCTAGTGGCCAAGAACTCTAGACTTCTTAGGCAGGGGTTTCCAATCTGTTTGGGTTGGAAAAACTTTGGAAAGCTGGTAAGTTTTGACAACCCTTCTCAGAATCACATTTTAAAATAAATGTAATTTAAAAAAATAAAAAAAAATAAAATGAATGTAATTAAACACACAAAACACAAAAGAAACTGATTATCTTGAGATACAACCATCATATTCTAAACAAAACAAAACAAAAAATTGAGCTCATGGATTCCAAGTTTAAAACCTTGGCATTAGAGAGTTTAGAATTGGAAGGGATTGTAGAGGTCATTTGGTTCATCTCTCTCATTTTACACATGGGTAAACTGAGAAAAGGTAGACTCATTCAAGTTCATCCAGCTAGCCTTATTCAAAACTTCCCCTTTGGGACAAATTTGACATTTAATAGCATTGGGTGATTTGTCTTTCATTTGGCTTCTGCTCCACCCTACTTCATGCCTACTTATGAATTACATTGTAAATGAGTAATTTTCCCAGCTTTCAATGTGCCATAAATTTGTAAATTCCTTCAGAAGTCCTGTAAGAAACAATGGTTAGAAATGTCAAATACCATGAAAGATCTGTGGATTTGCAATAAGGAAACCCATTGAAAATTTTTGATTCAGAGTAATTAAAATATAGCATTAGAGATTTGGGGACTATACACCTTTTTATATTTATAGATGAGGATACTGAGGCTGGCAGATAAAGTGACTTGTCTGGGATTACACACTGTTAGGTTCTTACTAAGTGCTAATGAGATAATGAGATATTAGGTTCTTACTAAGTGTTCAGTCGGTACTTGACAATTCTCTAGTTTTACTTGTGAATTCCTGGGGAAGAGCTTGCATGCTTAGGAGGAGCAAGTTCATTGGTTGAAGTAATTTTTCCCAGAAGCCCTTGCATTATCCCATGCCCATTCTCTGGGAGGATAAAAGAGGGAAGTCACTACTCTGGACTAGAGTTAACTGCAACTGTCTGGACACAACAGTTCTCTACAGGAAGAAGAATCTGTCTGAGAGAGTTGAGTTGACACAGCAGATCTCCTCCCAGAGAGCGATCGGCAGCCTCTGGAGACAACAGCACATTACATATTGGCGTCCACAACGTGGGGCAAGGACTTTTGCTTATCCTGACAAGGACTTATTCTGAGCCGTTCAGAGGAGCTAGACTGGACCATCACAACACACTAAGCATTTATGGCTGAATTTGACCCCGGTCTTCTTGATTCCAGTTCCAACTCTTTATCTACTGGGCCTTGTTAGATTGGGACCTACAGTTTCCTTGTGTCTGATTATAAAGACATCTCAGTGTATTTAGACAATCTAATTTAAAAAGAGCTGTATCCATAGGAGGGGTTCAGAGGGTTAGACAAAAATGGGTACAGACATTAGGGCAGAAAAAACATAAGTTCCAGGCCTTCTTGTGTTGCTCTGAAGACCCTAGAAGAAATTAAATATGGCAGCTCTTTCTTTGCTCATTATTGGGCTCTGTAATGCTCACAGTGTCGTCTTGCTTTTTAGCTCAGTAAATGAAAAATAAATGAAACTTCAGTTTAAAGCTCAGCAACATTTAGCACAGCGATTGAAATATAATACACCCTTAATAAATGTTTATTGCATGAAACTGTAATGTTTCTATAAAGGAAATTCTTTTGGAGCTAATGAAACTTTAAACTGGGAGCTGTCAGAATGATTTGTTAATCATGACTTCCATTTACTCTCTAAAGACTAAGGTGACTTTTTTAAAAGTTGCAGCCTGGATTCAAGCCTCATGGAAAGGTAGTTGGTTACCAAGTCTCAGAAATGAAATTCAGCATATGGGAAATGCAAATAACTCTTTCTGAATGTTCCTGTGACTGAGAAATCATTTTTGTCTCAATATGTATGATTTGCTTTTGTCAAAAGTTTAAAAAAAAGTCATCACATATATATAAAAAAAAATAAATTGGGGAAGTTCCACACTGGACCCATATGCTCATTGACCATAGAGTCCAGAACAATTGGAAGGACATTTTATGATCATCTAGTCAAACCCTCTTGTTTTTCAAATGAAGAAACTGAGACACAGGGAGGTGTCACACATATTGAACCTAAATGGACATAAATTATTTAAACACAAGGTTAAAACTAGGTTTTGAAACCAGTCTCTCTACCTCCCTTTGCCTCCAAAATCAGTATTTGCTTGTTTGTTTGTTTTTCTTATTCAACTGTAGGAATCAATAATTTTAAGTTTCTAGTCCGAAATTTCTTTGTTGCTTTTTTTATTTTTATCATGAAGCTCTTTGGCAGTCAGTGGGGTGAAGTTTATGCCCACTTTCATAGAATAATTCTATTTATGGTGTAAAATAACATACATAGACTTATAAAACATATTACATAAAATGTATATCAAAATATACATTTTTTAAAAAACCAAATTCATGCATTCTAGATCAAAAATCTTTGTTCCATAGTCTATGTTGGTGTTGGTGTTGTTTCATCTTTTTCTACCCACCATCCAGGGTAGAGGGAAGCCATAAAACCCTTTTTGCTTCATGGGAGAAAAAGTCATTTACCTTTGGCACATGGTATCCTGCCACTGTGATATCAACCACAGCCATCCTGGGCACATTGAAAGGAAGAATATCACCCATTCTCTGAACTTCATGAACAGCTGCATAAGTGTAGGGCATATTCTCTTTATCAGCCATGGTGGGCTGCCGAGATTGGCCAATCACCCTGTTAATCTCAGCTTGTATTTTACCTGAAAAAAAGAGGAACAGTTTTTTTAAGATTCAAAAAAAAAATAGCTCCCATTTATAGAGTGCTTTAAAGTTTTCAAAACATTTAATAAATATTATCTCATTTGATCCTCACAAAAGTGCTAGAAGTACAGTGCTTTTATTATCCCCATTATATAAATGAAACTGAGACAGAAGTTAAGTGACTTGCTCAGAATCATAGTTATAAATAGATTTCTAACTGATAATTTTATTTCCCCTTTCAGCCTGTTTTCTCTGATCATGTGGGAGAAATACAGCCATATCTAAGGGGGGTGAAAATTTTGGTTTGACACTTAACCAAGCCAAACTCTGTAGCTTGGAAAGGTAGAAACTCAATTGCATAATGGAAAAGAAAAATATTTATGTTCTTGGGAAGTATCCAAAAAGGTGACACCACGGAAACCATAGAGAATATGGAAACAGAAGACCTAGATTCAAATTTGAGCTTCACCACCCACTATTTGAGTGTCCATGAATAAAAACCTCTTAGGGTCTCATTTTCTCTATCTCAAAAATCATTGAGTCACACCAGGCTTTGTCTAGGGTCTTTAAATCACTTAATTTCTCTTAGCTTTGGTTTCCACATCTGTAAAATGAGGGGGTTGAAGTTGATGGCCTTTAAAGATTTCTTCCAATACTAAATCTAAAGCCCTTATGACCTTCTGTAGATTGAATTAATAATGTATCATTCACTTAGATTTCTTTTGAAATACATAGAGATTGATCACATTTAATAAGAGAGAAATACATTTTAAAATGTTGATTTTTGTTATCATATACTTTTAAAATTGAAAATAGTTATAAATTACCATAATAATTAATGATCAAATAACATCAGGAATTTATATAATTTTAAAGCTTATAAAGTACTATAGATTTGTTAATTTGTTTGATTCTATGAACAACTGTGGGACATAAGGGCCATTATTGTCCCTGTTTTGCAAATGAGGACACAGAGAAGTTATGCAATTTGCTCAGGGTCATATGGTTAGTAAGTGCCTAAGGGAGAATTTGAACTCACATCTTCCTGACTCCAAATTCCACCCTAGCCAGAAACTATTATCATATAGGGAGCAGAACAAAATTTTCCTGTTAAAAAGAGGTCTTCATAATTGTGAAAAATGATAATCATTGCTTGATTCCAATAAGAATTGAAAGAAGATGATGTATGTAAAATGACTGGCAAACTTTTCAGTTCTCTATAAATATTTTGGGGCAGAATTATATAGGAGTACATAGCCTGTTGTCATCATTGTACCTTAGATCTCTGGATAAAGGGCCATATACAGCAGTGCCCACCGCAGAGTGGTTGAAGTTGTCTCTGTGCCAGCAATGAAGAGATCCAGGGTGCAGAAGACTAAATTGTTTTCATTAAAACTAGAATGGGAAGATGGCGGAGAGGAAACACACGACTCAGTGAACGTCCTCACTCCCTCACAACCAATTAGATAAATTAAGTCTCAAAATTAGCTCAGGACTGATAGATACCACAAGGACTGGAAGCACGACTTACCAGCTGAAGAGAATCTGGAGTTTCAACAGGAAAGGTCAGTTCTCAGGGGAGGAATAAGAAAGACCAGCACAGACGGTGGGGTAGGGGCACACTGCGCCCATTGCGCTGGGAGGGGCTCTGGGATCAGAGAAGCCACTGAGGTAAAGGAATCTGGCACAGGCTGTTAGCTCTTCTCTGCTAATTATTTAGCAGTTCAGAAGAGAAAGCCAAAATATTTTAAAACTCAGATTAGATTTTCCCCGGACCCTGGGGGTGACTCGGCACCAGGGGGTGTGGCCTCAGCTACCTCCTGAGAATAGTTAAGAGACTGACAAGTGGGTGGATACAGCCCAAGGCAACACACACTGCCTAGCTTAGCTGGAGGGAGTGGAACTCAGCTCCAGGAAGTCCCAGAGAAGCGGAACCTTTGAACTAGGGACCGCGGTTTCTGGCAGACACTTCCAGTTTGAGCGCAGGGGCTTCTTACGTCACCTGCTGCAGACACCCACTCCCCACCCGGACACATAGGCTGGGCTTCCTGCAGTCTTCACTATTCTACGCCCTCGAAGCACAGCAGTGCTAATCACCTCTGAGGCACTCCCAGGGAGAGGGTGGGGAACTCTCTCCCAGAGCTCTCTCTTAGCTCAGGCTCAGGAGCCGCTGCATCCATCCCGTCTGGGAGGAAGCTGGTAAAGAAGTAAATAATTTCCTACCCCAGAGACAGACCCCAAAAGATTTTTTTTTAAGTATGAGCAAAAAAGCTAGAAAAACCATAGATTCCTTCTATACAGAGAAAGAGCGGGTGTCCAACCCCGAGGAAGTTGACAGCAGAGAATCAGATAACAACCTAAAGGGGAACGATTCCTGCCCCCCATCACATAACTCTCTCCTAGAAGAAGCTCTTAAGAAATTGAGGGAGATCGAAGAAAAATGGGGAAAAGAAAGGGAAGTTATGATAGAGAACAACAATGTCCTGAAATTGGAGTTGGAAAAAATAAAGAATTCACAGGAGATGCAGGGAAACAAAATTAGTGAATTAGAAAAGGTTAAAAAAACACAGGAAAGTAGGATTTCTGAATTGGAAAAGATAAAAAAGTCTCAAGAAAATAGAATTTCTGAATTGGAAAAAGAAAATAATTCTCAAAAAAAAAAAATTAGGGAAATGGAAAAAAACTCAATAGAGCAAAATAATTCATTTAAAAACGAAATTGGGCATTTACAAAAAGAACTAAAAACTGTGAAAGAAGAAAATAACTCCTTAAAAGTCAGGATGGAACAAATAGAAATGAATGATTCACAGAGAACCCAAGAATCAGTCAAACAAAACAAAAAAAAATGAGAAGCTGGAGAACAACGTCAAATACTTACTGGGAAAATCTATAGACCTGGAAAATAGATCTAGGAGAGATAATCTGCGGATTATTGGACTTCCAGAAAACTATGACCAAAAAAAGAGCCTAGATTCTATTTTACAGGAAATTATCAAAGAAAACTGTCCAGAGATAATAGAAACAGAAGGGAAAGTAGATGTGGAAAGAATTCATCGAACTCCTTCTGAAATAGACCCTAAAAAAAGAACACCACGGAATATTGTGGCTAAGCTGCAGAATTACCACACAAAGGAGAAAATCCTGCAAGCAGCTAGAAAAAAACAATTTAAATACCAAGGTGCCACAATAAGGGTCACCCAAGATCTGGCTGCCTCCACATTAAAAGATAGAAGGGCCTGGAACCTGATATTCCGTAAGGCAAAAGATCAAGGACTGCAACCAAGAATGAACTACCCAGCTAAGTTTAGCATCTTTTTCCATGGAAGAAGATGGTCATTCAATGAAACAGAGGAATTCTATATGTTTCTAAGAAAAAAACCAGACTTAAACAAAAAATTTGATCTACATCCACAAGACTGAAGAGAAACAGAAAAAGGTACACAGAACCCTTGAGAACTGTAACTTTGTTGTGGGTATATAAAAAATACTCAAGGATAATTTGATTTTACTGATATAAAAGAAAAAAAGGGGGGTGTGGTAAAGGGAAGGAGGTCGGTTCAGAAAAAGGGGAAGGAGTGATAAAAAGAGGGAAACTACATCCCAGGAAGAGACATAGAAATTACACCATATCTGAGGGAACTTAGTGAGGGGGAGAATCATTGTGTGAATCTTACTCTCATCAGAAGAGGCTCAAAGAGTAAATAATTAACATATTTGTTTTTCAGAGAATTTTCTCTCACCTCATTAAAAGGGGGGAGAGGAAAAGGGGAAAGGAAAAGGAGAATAAGTGAAGGGACTTGGAGGGAGGGGGGAGGGATCCTAAAAAAAAAAAAAAAAAAAAAGAGGGAGGGTTGCGCGTCACAAGGGGGGTCTGTAAATTAAATATCGGGGAGGGGGATCAGGGGGGTCAAGGGAAAAAAGTATAATCTGGGGATAATACGATGGCAGGAAATACAGAATTAGTAATTTTAACTGTAAATGTAAATGGGATGAACGATCCCATCAAACGGAGACGGATAGCAGATTGGATCAAAAAGCAGAACCCTACAATATGTTGTCTACAGGAAACACACTTAAAGCAGGGAGATACATACAGAGTAAAGGTAAAAGGTTGGAACAGAGCTTATTATGCTTCAGGTAAAGCCAAAAAAGCAGGGGTAGCTATCCTTATCTCAGATCAAGCAAAAGCAGAAGTAGATCTCGTTAAAAAAGATAAGGAAGGAAACTATATCCTGCTGAAAGGTAGCATAAATAATGAAGCCATATCAATACTAAACATATATGCACCAAGTGGTATAGCATCTAACTTTCTAAAGGAAAAGTTAAGAGAACTGCAAGAAGAAATAGACAGTAAAACTATAATAGTGGGAGATCTCAACCTTGCACTCTCAGATTTAGACAAATCAAACCACAAAACAAACAAGAAAGAAATTAAAAAAGTAAATAGAACATTAGAAAAACTAGGTATGATAGACCTTTGGAGAAAACTGAATGGCAATAGGAAGGAATATACTTTCTTCTCAGCAGTTCATGGATCCTATACAAAAATTGACCATATATTAGGACATAAAGATCTCAAAATTAAATGTAGGAAGGCAGAAATAATAAATGCCTTCTTCTCAGATCACAATGCAATAAAAGCTACATTCAGTAAAAAGTTAGGGGTAAATAGACCAAAAAGTAATTGGAAATTGAATAATCTCATCTTAAAGAATGACTGGGTGAAAGAGCAAATTATAGAAACAATTAACAATTTCACCCAAGATAATGATAATGATGAGACATCATATCAAAATCTTTGGGATGCAGCTAAAGCAGTAATAAGGGGAAATTTTATATCTTTAGAGGCTTATTTGAAGAAAATTGAGAAAGAGAAGATTAACGAATTGGGCTTACAACTTAAAAGGCTAGAAAAAGACCAAATTATAAACCCCCAACCAAAAATTAAACTCGAAATACAAAAATTAAAAGGAGAAATCAATAAAATTGAAAGTAAAAAAACTATTGAATTAATAAATAAAACCAAGAGTTGGTTTTATGAAAAAGCCAATAAAATAGATAAACCTTTGGTAAATTTGATCAAAAAAAAGAAAGAGGAAAATCAAATTGATAGTCTTACAAATGAAAAGGGGGATCTTTCCACCAATGAAGAGGAAATTAGAGAAATAATAAGGAGTTACTTTGCCCAACTTTATGCCAATAAATTTGATAACTTAAGTGAAATGGATGACTTTCTCCAAAAATATAGGCTCCCTAGATTAACAGAGGAGGAGATAAATTGCTTAAATAGTCCCATTTCAGAAAAAGAAATAGAACAAGCTATTAATCAACTCCCCAGGAAAAAATCCCCAGGGCCAGATGGATTCACATGTGAATTCTACCAAACATTTAAAGAACAATTAGCCCCAATGTTATATAAATTATTTGAAAAAATAGGGGATGAAGGAGTCCTACCAAACTCCTTTTATGACACAGACATGGTACTGATACCTAAACCTGGTAGATCGAAAACTGAGAAAGAAAATTATAGACCAATCTCCTTAATGAATATTGATGCTAAAATCTTAAATAAGATATTAGCAAAAAGACTTCAGAAAATCATCTCCAAGATAATACACTATGATCAAGTAGGATTTATTCCAGGAATGCAGGGCTGGTTTAATATTAGGAAAACTATTAATATAATTGACCATATTAATAATCAAATTAATAAGAACCATATGATCATCTCAATAGATGCAGAAAAAGCATTTGACAAAATCCAACATCCATTCCTACTAAAAACTCTTGAGAGTATAGGAATAAATGGATTATTCCTTAGAATAATCAGGAGTATATATTTAAGACCGTCAGTAAGCATAATATGCAATAGAAATAAACTGCAACCTTTCCCAGTAAGATCAGGAGTGAAACAAGGTTGCCCACTATCACCATTACTATTCAATATAGTACTAGAAACGCTAGCCTCGGCAATAAGAGCCGAGAAAGAGATTCAAGGAATTAGAGTAGGAAATGAGGAAATCAAACTATCACTTTTTGCAGATGACATGATGGTATACTTAGAGAACCCCAAAGACTCTGCTAAAAAGCTACTAGAAATAATTCAAAATTTCAGCAAAGTGGCAGGATACAAAATAAATCCACATAAATCCTCGGCATTTTTATATATCACTAACAAAATGCAACAGCAAGAGATACAAAGAGAAATTCCATTCCAAACAAATGTTGAGAGTATAAAATATTTGGGAATCCATCTACCAAAGAAAAGTCAGGAATTATATGAGAAAAATTACAAAACACTTGCCACAAAAATAAAATCAGATTTAAATAATTGGAAAGACATTCAGTGCTCTTGGATATAATAAAGATGACAATACTCCCCAAACTAATCTATTTATTTAGTGCTATACCAATCAGACTCCCAAGAAACTATTTTAATGACCTAGAAAAAATAACAACAAAATTCATATGGAAGAATAAAAGGTCAAGTATTGCAAGGGAACTAATGAAAAAAAACTCAGAGGAAGGTGGTCTAAGTGTACCTGATCTAAAGCTATATTATATAGCAGCAGTCACCAAAACCATTTGGTATTGGCTACAAAATAGACCGGTAGATCAGTGGAACAGATTAGATACAAAGGACAAAAAAGGGTACATCTATAGCAATCTAATCTTTGACAAACCCAAAGATTCCAACATTAGGGATAAAAATTCATTATTCGGAAAAAACTGTTGGGAAAACTGGAAATTAGTATGGCAGAAATTAGATATGGATCCACACTTAACACCATATACCAAGATAAGATCAAAATGGGTCCATGATTTAGGCATAAAGAGGGAGATAATAAATAGATTAGAGGAACAGAGGATAATCTACCTCTCAGACTTGTGGAGGAGGAAGGAATTTATGACCAGAGGAGAACTAGAGATCATTATTGATCACAAAATAGAAGATTTTGATTACATCAAAATAAAAAGTTTCTGTACAAATAATACTAATGCAAACAAGATTAGAAGGGAAATAACAAATTGGGAAAATATTTTTAAAAACAAAGGTTCTGACAAAGGTCTCATTTCCAAAATATATAGAGAACTGACCCAAATTTATAAGAAACCGAACCATTCTCCAATTGATAAATGGTCAAAGGATATGAACAGACAATTCTCAGAGGAAGAAATTGAAACTATATCCACTCACATGAAAGAGTGTTCCAAATCACTACTGATCAGAGAAATGCAAATTAAGACCACTCTGAGATACCACTACACACCTGTCAGATTGGCTAAGATGACAGGAACAAATAATGACAAATGTTGGAGGGGATGTGGGGAAACTGGGACACTAATACATTGCTGGTGGAGTTGTGAAAGAGTCCAGCCATTCTGGAGAGCAATCTGGAATTATGCCCAAAAAGTTATCAAACTGTGCATACCCTTTGACCCAGCAGCGCTACTACTGGGATTATATCCCAAAGAAATACTAAAGAGCGGAAAGAGACATATATGTGCCAAAATGTTTGTGGCAGCTCTTTTTGTTGTAGCTAGAAACTGGAGGATGAATGGATGTCCATCAGTTGGAGAATGGTTGGGTAAATTGTGGTACATGAAGGTTATGGAATATTATTGCTCGGTAAGAAATGACCAGCAGGAGGAATATAGAGAGGCCTGGAGAGACTTAAATCAACTGATGCTGAGTGAAATGAGCAGAACCAGAAGATCACTGTACACTTCAACAACAATGCTGTATGAGGATGTATTCTGATGGAAGTGGAAATCTTCAACATAAAGAAGATCCAACTCACTTCCAGTTGATCAATGATGGACAGAGGTAGCTGCACCCAGAGAAGAAACACTGGGAGGGGAATGAAAATTGTTAGCACTAATATCTGTCTGCCCAGGTTGCATGTACCTTCGGATTCTAATGTTTATTGTGCAACAAGAAAGTGATATTCGCACACATGTATTGTACCTAGACTATATTGTAACACATGTAAAATGTATGGTATTGCCTGTCGTCGGGGGGAGGGAATAGAGGGAGGGGGGGTAAATTGGAAAAATGAATACAAGGGATAATATTATAAAATATATATACATATATAATAAAAAAAAATAATAAAAAAAAATAAAAAAAAAATAAAAAAAAAAACTAGAATGGACGTTATTCTTAAATTAAAAAGGCAAGGATCATGTGGTTAAAAATAATAAAAAAAATAATAATTATCCCTCTCTTCAAGCATGAGAAGCTATCAGCCTCAGAGGAACCATGGGAAAGTCAAGGTGGCAGGTGCTGGACTTCTTTTAATCCCCAAGAATACAGTAACTATACCTAAGAATGAGAATTACTATTATTTTCTTTGAAAACTATTTTTCTAATTATATGTGAAGAAAGTTTTTATATTCTTTTTATATGAAAATTTTAGTTTCCAAATTTTTCTATCCCTCCCTCTCTCAAATCACTGATGATAAGCAATTTGATATAGATTATATAAGCACATTCATATAAAACTTATTTCCTTATTAGTTGTGTGAAAGAAGATGAAAAAAGAAAGAACACTTTGAAATTAAAAAATGAATAGTATGCTTTGCTCTTCATTCAGATTTCATCAGTTTTTTCTCTGCCTGTAGAAAGTATTTTCCACCATCAGTTTTCTTTTTAAGATTTGTCTTAGATCATTGTATTGCTGAGAAGAATTAAGTCAGTCATAGTTGATCATTGCTCAGCTTTGTAAATACTGTACACAATGTCTTTTCTGGTTCTACTCACCTCACTTTGCATCAATGCATGGTAATTCTTTCACACTTTTCTGAAATTTACCTGCCCACCATTTTTTATATATTCTTATATTCATACAACATAACTTGTTTAGTCATTTAGGAATCCCCTCAATTTCCAGTTCTTTGCCACCCTAAAAAGAGCTACTATAAGGATTTTGTACATGTCTGTCCTCCCCCCTCCTTTTAAAATGATTTCTTTGGGCTATAGACTTGCAAATCTGTTTGAATTGTTCATTATAACAAATAAAATTTTAGTTGATTTTCTAGGATGGCTTAGGTATATTATCATATCATCAGCAAAGAGTGAAATTTTTGTTTCTTCATTACCTACTTTAATTCATTCATTTTTTTCCTCTTTTATTGCTAATATATAATAATTCTAGTAAAATATTAAAGAAATATAATATTTCTAGTAGAATATTAAAGAAGAGTGGTGAAAATAGATATTCTCATTTCATCACTGATCATATTGGGAAGGCTTCTGGCTCATCTCTATCATGGATAATGCTTGTTAATGGTTTTTGACAAATACTATTTATCATTTTAAGAAAAAAAACTTTGTTTATTCCTATGCCTTCTAGTGTTTTCTGCATCTACTGATGTAATTATATAATTTCTGTTGGTTTTGTCATTGACAGGGCCAATTACTCTGATAGTTTTCCTAATATTGAACCAGTCCTACATTCTGGTATTAATCCCATGTGGTCATAGTGTATGAACTCTGTGATATACTATTGTAATTTTTAATAGCATTTTTCCCTAAAAATTTGCATCACTATTAACTAAGAATTTGGTCTATAATTTTCTTTCTCTGGTTTGGCTCTTTGTAGTTTGGTATCAGTAACATATATATGTCATAAAAGTAATTTGATAGGACTTCTTTGCCTAGTTTATATGTTATTGGGATTAATTGTTCTTTGGTAGAATTCACCTGTAAATTCATGTGGACCTGGGTTTTATTTTTTAGAGTTCATTGATTGTTCCATTTCCTTTTCTAATCATTTAAGCATTTTAAAAGAATATTTCATTTAGAAGTTTCAGAATTCCCCCACCATTTTTGATAAAGCAGCCTTAATATTTATGAGTGTTCTGACCCAGATGAGAAAATGAAGTGCTGAACATCATATCTCTAAAAGCTGCCCATTCATTTTCTGCTCCAATACAGACAATTGTGTATTGGCTCCTTTCCATCCAATTTGGCAAAAACTGTTCCTGCTCAAGGGAGTACTCTAATATGTTGAATTAATTCTTCTAATACTCTTTTTGCCTTTGGGCCATCACTTTTGTTAAATGCCAATATTTAGCTTGGAGAGGATAAGTCCCTGATCTGTCCAGCACTCTGCACCACAAATTGCCTTTAACATTCACATTCTATCTGTCCCTTTTCCTTACAATCAAATATTAAAAGTCAATATTTACTGCGAGGGTACACTTAGAAACTTTTGTTGTGTTTAGATAAATAAAAGACAGTGTTGATGATGAGGTCATGGGATACAAGTCTTCATTGTCAGTTGCCAGTACTGTTACTGTTTCCACTTCATTCCTCCCAAGGACTCTCTGCCATGTGTACTCTAGTATTCAAAGTCACCTAGAATTATAAGCTTGTTCTATTTTGGAACATTGGCACAATGATTCATAAAATTTTTCTTTGCCCTCATCAGGGTTCTTCAAGGTAGAAGCATAGGCTACAACTGGTAATCTCTTGTCATGAGCCTTTCATTTACTCCTTTTGGTATGCATACAAGTTTGTTGATTAGTTTAGATTGGATAACAAATCCTATACCAGATTCATGGTACTCCCATCACATCTTCTGGAAAAATATGTATCCCGGTCCAACTTCAATAAAATGTCATTCATTTTCAGCATTATTTTATTCAGTACTTCAATTTGGATGTGATACCTGTTGAGTTGCTTGTAATAAAAAATGTTTGTCTTTTCAGTATTCTTTATAAATGTACTAATGATGAGTGGAATCAACTTTGCAGATGATTTTGTCCAGTGTGTGTGTGTATGTGTGTGTGTGTGTGTGTGTGTGTGTGTTTTGATTGTAGGGTTGATTCCCTGCTTTCCCCAGTAATCTGGCCAGGATTAGATAAACTGACAATTTCTTAGAGCATATTTTCTAGCTTCTTTGTCACATTAGAAGGTCAATAATATGATCCTTAAAACATTGCCCAGATACCCAGTGGGGCTACTAAATCCCATTGCTGCTTCCAGTGAGAAGAGGACCCTATCGCCTGGTTTCCCATATTAAGGATTGTACCTGCAACTCACAGTGTATCTGCACCTGCTACTTTGTCACTTGCCTCTTGTCCCAGGACTTTGAAGTAGATAGAAATGGTAAAATTATATTGGTGATGTCTTTTGATTCATGTGTAAATTGGATTCAAATGAGGCAGAGTTGCACAGTCATTGGTCTCATTCTTTCTTTCAGCGTTGTCACTGCCCAGTGGCAGGATAGAGTAAAAAAGAGTGATGATGGCTTGATATGCAATGGATGACCTTGGTGTCTTCAAAGTCTAATTAAGTTGGCACAGTGGATAGAGAATTTGTCCTGAAGTCTGAAAAGTCTGAAGGAAGATCTGAATACATATCATGCCTCAGACACTTAATACTTCCTAGTTGTATGATCCTGGGCAAGCCAACCTCAATTGCCACAGTAAAAAAAAAAATAAATAATAAAAAAAATAAAATAAAAAGCTTTAAGAATCTATAGTGCTCACTTCAGCTGCTTTCATGACTATGACTGTTGGAACAAATTTTTCTTATCTATCCAATCTACCAGGAAATGTTTAGTATAGACACCCTACCAAACTTACCAATAAGTTTGAGACTCTTCAGTTACCATTAATCAGGTTTTAGCATGTCTGCAGAAACAGTTTACTGCAGTGTGGCTATTGTGAATGCTACAGTTTCTTGGAGTCACAGTGAGAATTAGGTGGATGAGTTGGAGAGCAGAGGTTAAAATCAGCCCTCAAAAGGGCTTGGCAGCCCTATCATAAGAGTTATTTTTCTTTTCTGAACATACCTTCCACCCTACTAATATTAATAAAAAATTCACATATCATGAGTAAACAATCTGATTATAATCACTATTTCATAATTAGCCTTTATATTTTATCAGGATATCTTATATCAAATTTCCATTGTGCTCTGATCTTTTTTTGTTACAAATAACGGAATGGTTTTCAGTTAATCAAATTTTAGTTATTTTTTTCAGTTTATTCAGTTTCAATTAATTCAGTTAATCATCCTTTCTCACTCAAATTCAGCATTACACTCAACTTTGCTAGATAAATTATTCTTGGATGTAATTCCAGCTTCTCATAATGTTCTAAGACCTTTGGTCTTTTGGCGTAGAAACTATGAAGGCTTATGTAATCAGATTGCTTTCCACTGTATTTGGAGATGTAGGTGCTTTAGTCACTAAACCCATGCAAATAAGTGTGATCTTTGTTTCACCAGTGAGGAAAGTTAAACTCAGAGACCATTATTTTTCTATTTTTTGTTTGTTTGTTTGTTTGTTAGTTTTTTTACTCCTTGTTTTTTGCAGTATTTTCTTTTTAATCTGGAAATTTTGAAATTTGGCTATGACATTGTAAGTGTGTTTTTGTAATCTCTTTCAAGTGGTGATCAATGAATTTTTCCTATTTCTTTATCTTCTTTTAGACCTTCAGGCTAATTTCCTTTAATACATTCAAATAATATTTTACCCTATTGCTTCCGGTTATAGTTTTCAGGTAGATGCTATCTTGTCTCCCCTCAATCTTTTCTCCAGATCAGTTGTTTTTCTAATGAGATATTTCAGATCCTTTTATATTTTTCTAGTTTTATTGTCTTTATGTCTTTTTATGTTTTTCAATTCCACTTGCATAATACTAGTCTTCAAGGACTTGTTTTCTTAAGTTTTATATCATCTTTTCTAATTGATTAACTTTCTTTTCATAATTTTCTTGAATTAATTTTTTTCTAATTTTCCTCTGTTTTCTTTTATTTGATTTTTAAATTCCTTTTTGTTTTCTCGCCATATTTTTTGTTGGGATTGTGACCAGTTAACAGTTCTCTTTTGGGTAGGAGCGGCTTTTTTTAACCTCACTATCTTCTTCTGAATATGAACTCATGTCTTTATACCAGAGTAGTTATCAGTTGCGTTATTTTTTCCTTTGCTTATTCATTTTTGTCTTTAATTTGCTTATTTTTTTTAGTGGATTAATATCATTATTTTTGAATTTTAATCCAGAGTTGCAGATTATGGAGCCCTGGGCTTCAGATCCTCCTTATGGATATTTTCTGAATTCTGTTCAATCTTAGGGACTCTCCTTCCTCTCCTGAATCCCAGCCATAGAGTCTTGAACATGTTCTTGCTCCCTGTGGTACTGCACTGACAAGATGTGTACTCACTTCTCTTTATTCACTGTCATAGCCAGAGACTGATTACATGTGATCAACACTGCTGAGAATAACTTCCAGAAACAGCAGAGAATCCTTTAAGCTTCCCTCACTCAGCAAACTGCTATTTTTTACATGAAAATCTGTGAGGTAAGTTTATGAGGTGAAAGTTAATGAGGGAAAAGTTCTTGAAACCATAAATGAAGTGAAAGTTAAAATGAAATTTCCTAAGGTTTTGCTTCCCTCCAAGTAGACTGTTGGTTCACTGGAGTCAGCTAAGAAATGTTTATACTTCTCTCAGTCCAAACCTTAGTCAATAGAATCTTCTTTATGGTTCTATTGAGATTTCCTAAAAAGACACCTGCTTTATCCCTTTATTTTTGCTGCCCTAAATTAATTTTTAGTAGTTTTCTGTATTTTTTTAATAGGAAATCTATAGTGCCTGAAAATTTGTGATCCCTTCTGGCTTACTCCTCCTGTATCTATTTTTCAGGTTAGTTGTTTTTCCAATGAAGTATTTAATATTTTATTCTATTTTTTTTCATTTTTATTAAGTTTGACTCATTCTTAATATCTCATGGAATCATTAGCTTATATTTGCCCAATTCTAATTTTGGAGGAATTATTTTCTTCAATTAATTTTTTACCTCCTTTTTCATTTGGCCAATCACACTTTTTAAGGCCTTTTTTCTTCAATCAATTTTTTGCTTGATTTTCTAAGCTGTTTGGTTCTTTTTTCATGATTCCTTTGCCTAGCTCACGTTTCTTTTCTTAATTTTTTTCTCCTTCTTCTAATGTAATTTTAAAAATCAATTTAAAGATCTTCCAGGAGGACTTTGGGGAATAAGACCAACTAATATTTTCCTTTGAGGTTTCATATGTCAGGACTGGATTTGTTTTTGATCTTCCCTAAATCTGATGCTGCTATATTACCTGCAGGGGGCTTTGCTCCCTTTTAACTCAACTGAGACAGTCCTTTGCTGCAGTCCTTCTAAGATATTTTGGCTTGGAAAGTTGTTTAAACCTTTCCTCTTGTGGAATCTGTTATTCCAGAATTTGTTGAATGGCTCGATTTAAGGTTATTTCTAGGAACCTGGGGAAAGCTTAAGTAATTTTCTGCTTTAATCCACCATCTTGTTTCGACCTGTGGCAGCTTCTATTTCTCTTAAGTTGGGAGGATGTAGTTACTGTGTCACTAAAACCATGCAAATAAATGAGATCTTTGTTTTACAGGTGAGGAAAGTTAAATTCAGAGACCATTACACAAATTGCACAAAGTCAGTTCCAGGACTAATAAATGACATAAATCTTGATCCTTGACCAAAATCTACCACTCTGTTCATCGTGCTACTGCTCCACCCTGTGACATGCTCCTCTGTTCCAATTCCTCCTCTTCCCCTCACCCAGTGATACATACATAAAAGAATGGACATATTGTTTGGTTTTTTGAATATGATTATGTTTTTTGTTCTATTATCTGATCAGAATGTATGCTTAGTAGAGATTCTTAGTGTAGCAGAACCATAGAAGTTTGCATAGAATTTGCATCTGTATTTGTATTTAATTATTTCTCTTCCTCTTCCATCTTTTCTATTTTCCCTTCTTTTCTCTCTCATCATCTTTCACTTTATCTTTTTCATTCTCTTTCTTCTCCTTTTTCATCATTCCCTTCCTTTCCCTTCTTATTCTTTTCCTTATTATCATTCATATTATTTTCATTTTAATTGTACTGCACATCCATCCACATGCTAGTTTGTAGCTGCTGCTCTCTTCTTCTGGCACAAATAAAAACTAATTGAATAATGGAGAATAAAAATAGTTCAAATTTTATATAGCGCCAACTATCTGCCAAATACTATGTTAAGGGTTTAACATATATTTTCATTTGATCCTCATGACAACCCTGTGCAATAGAACATGTTTTATTCCCATTTTACAGTTGAGGAAACTGAGACCAACAGATTGAGTCACATTTTTCCCTCATTCACATGGAAAGTTTCCTAACTCCAAATCTATCAATATTCAAAGCAATTGCCTAGATAACCTTCTCTTGTTATAAGTTCATCCCTGTTTCATGCACTTAAAATAAAGAACTCAGTCCAAAGAGCTGAATTTATATATTCATGCTCCATGTCTGTTGAACAAATACAGTAAACTCTTTTGGTTTCAGTTTCTTCATCTGTGAAATGGAGAAAATACCTGTGTTAGCTATCTTTTGGTACTGCTTAGAGGAAGAAAACATTTTGTAAACCCTGGTGTATATATGCAGCTAAGTAGTAGTTATATTACCATTTCTTAGCATTATTACTTTTCTAGGTGAGAATAAATGTTTTACCTCATTGATTCATTCTTTTAATTGAAATATTTTAGAATTGTCACTCATAATCCTATAAAGTATATTGCCACTAATATTGTATACATTTTTTCAAATGAAAATAGTGAGACTTAGAGAAACAATTTGTTCCCACTAAACTTGGATAATTAATTCAGAAAGTGGAATATGAATAGAGATCAGGCATTCTTGAAATATATAGGACATAATCATAAAATCTTGAATCTGGAATCAAATCCACTGTTTTATATATAGAAATAGGGCCACAAATGTAAGGATCCCTGGAGCCTGAATATTGTCTTATATTATCTATGTTCTGATGTATTTCCATTTATTTTGTTAAATATGTTTAAAGTACAACTTTTAATCTGATTTTGTAGTACTTAGGAATGACCTAGATTGCAATTCTGTCCACATGTTGCACAAATTCACAAAGGTGGTTATATTTTAATTCCATATGTAAGATGAATGATTTAACTTATTTTATATTTTTATATTTATATTTATATATTACCATTACACATGGTAATTATAAAAATATTAGGGGTCCAGAGAATATCTTAATATTATAGATGGGAAAAAAAGACATGTAGGAAGATGAATTCATAGGGATGAAATAGCAGGGCCAAGACCTAATCTCTAAGAAGATATTAATAAAAATGATGCTAGACTTGGAGACAGGAAGATTTGGGTTCGAATATAGCCTCAGTTTCCTAATAGCTATGTGACTTCTCTGAGCCTTAGTTACCCCTCATATAAAATCAGGGGGTGGAATTCAATGAGCCCTATTGTCCCTTCCAATTCTAAATAGAAACCATGAGTTCTCCAGTGGCAAGCTCCAAACTTATATTCTTTACCTTCCAGGATTGTCGCTGAGGAAATATATTTACATTATGATGTAGATATAAAATTTAGAACATTTTATACATGTATCCCCAACTTTGTACTTTTTTTGTTTTGTTTTAAACACAATGATCACTTTCTGAATTGTCTCTATTACCTTGGACAGCTCCTTCAGGTAAGCATCAATGAAATCCTGAGGCTCCTCTGGGTTCAGGTCTTTGTGTTCTTTAATTACACATTCTACAAAAGATTCTACCTTCTTCCATTTACTAAACAGCTTTTGGTGAGTTCCTGGAAGATGTTTCATTATCCAAGGAAACAGATTGAACAACTAAATATTAAAAAGGGGCAGATTGGGAAAGGATGAGTGTCAGTTTCTCTTAGACTATCATATCTCTTCATCTTCCTCATCCTAAGTCAGGCTAGGGTTCTTGACTTTTTTTTGCATCATAAAATTTACCCTAATTTTATGTTTAACCATTCCTGGAGGATAGACTCTATTTAAACCACTGTGTCTTCTCACATACTAGTGCTCTCTTAAAATCCAGCTTAGTGTCCAACTATCTTTTGTCTCATACACCAAAGTCTTGGCTATTTTCTGATGCAAGATGTCACCAACTGAGGCAGGTTTATAATCTACAAAGGAGAGAAGAACTTTATTTACAGAAATTGCTAACACTTGGGCACATATTTCCCTGTTAGCTACCCAGAATTCCCTTCTCCTGAATTTCCATTTTGCTCTTCTTAGGGAAATGAAAGTTACTGTTGTTCACCCTTGTCCTCGTTGTCTTCTGTAGCCAAACTCCTGAAGAATTAAGTGAAATTGTGACTAGTGACTCCTTTGGTGAGGTTAACTCATTGGCCAACTAGGAAGAAAAGTAGATGGAATGCTTAAGGTAGAATTTGCCTCAGACCATTATTAGCTGTGAAGCAAGTCATTAATTTTTCTCAGCTTCAGTTTCCTTATCTGCAAAATGATCATATTAATAGCAGCTATCTCAAAAATCCTGTTGTAAGAATCTAAATAAATCAGTCAATCAACAAACATTTATGAAATACATGCTATGACTCAGGCATTGTTCTGAGTGCTTGAAATATAAAGAAGAGAAAAAAAATGTCAGTTATTGTCATAGTTCATATTTTAATGGGAGAATCACCATGTAACTAAGTTTATGCTACACATATACACTCATTGAAAGATATTCTGAGGAGAAGGCACCAGCAATTGGAAGGATTGGGAAAACATCCTGCAGGAGAAGATGAAATTTAAGCTCATTCTTGAAAGAAACCAAGAGATGGAGGAAAGGAAGGAGAGCATTCTAGACAAGAGGGACAATCAGTGCAAAGGCAGTGAGGTGGGAGCTACATTATGTACACCTTAAATGTAAGCCTTTAAATCATCCATGTTTTTGTAGTTCTGTTTCTTCTGTCTCTTCCAATCTCTTGCTTTAACTATATGACTGTGTCTCTTATTTCTATCTCTGCACTTCCCTTCATATCTCCCTCTCTCTCTTTTTACTCCCCTCCCTTTTTCCCTCTCTTTCCCTCCTTTCCTCCTTCCCATTCCCATTCCTTCCCTCCCTCCTTTCTTCTCTCCCTTTCTCTATCCCTTTCTCTCATTCTCTCTCTCTCTCTCTCTCTCTCTCTCTCTCTCTCTCTCTCTCTCTCTCTCTCTCTCTCTCTCTCTCTCTCTCTCTCTCTTTCTCTCTCTCTCTCTCTCTCTCTCTCTCTCTCTCTCTCTCTCTCTCTCTCTCTCTCTCTCTCTTCTATTGGATTTATTTATTTGCACATACACTCATTTGAAGGAATATTGTCTCCTACAACAAAAAGTAAACTATCTGAGGTTGTGGGCTGTTTAATTTTTGTCATTGCATCCCTATCTCCTAGCATCTCTTGGCACCCAATACATGCATAATAAGTGTTTTTAAATTGGTAATCTGGGTATAGATTTAAGATAAACTTAAAACTATATTGAAACTTTTTTTCATTATTTGGAGATCACAGTATTCTGGAACTGCATGTTCATGCCTCAGGCATGTTCTTTCATGTCACTGTTTATAAAAATCTTGTTTCTTTTCTCTCCCATTCTCAGTCCCCTTAATTACTTACAAGCACATTCCCAGACAGATTTAGCTTCTATCAACTTCTCAAAACCATTCTTGTTTCTTTTCTTATGGGGGAAATATGTGGCCCAATTGTGGCTGAGCCAGCCTTGCCCAGGAAAGGATAGTCTGTTACCTGACATTCCCACTTGGTTTCAAGCATCATGATATCCTCCAAAGTCTTCAGCAGCTCCCGAAACTGAGAATCATGGTATTCAAAACGATGCCCAAAAGTTATGGAGCAGATGATATTGGAAACAGCATTGTTGATCTCATAATGTGGGTCAAAGGGCTGTCCTGTTTACTGGAAGAGAAAGTGGATAGACTACTTTTCATGGCACTCGTGGTCTTTAAAACAACTCAGCAGAAGTTTCCAGATTTTCCCCCTAAACAATTTTCTCTCACCTCTCCCTCCCCATCCAGCAGCACATCTGTACTTTACTACTGTTGCCCATAACCAGCTATTGCTTAAATAGATATGAGATAATCCTTCAGGATAAAAATGGATATTCAATAAAATAAAGGATTTAAAAATATTCTTGATGAAAAGACCAGAGCTGAACAGAAGATTTAACTTTCAAAAAACAAGGCTCTAGAGAAGCATAAAAATGTAAACAGGAAGGGAAATCATAAGAAACATAATTAAGCATAAACAGTATACATTCCTATATGGAAAGATGATGCTTGTAATTCAAAAGAACTTTCTTATTATTAGGGCAGTTAGAAATCTATCTATCTATCTATCTATCTATCTATCTATCTATATAGATAGATAGATAGATAGATAGATAGATAGATATAGATATAGATATAGATATAGATATGACACAGGTATAAATTGAATATGAAGAGATAATGTATAAAAATAAAATTACTCCTGGGAGAAAGGGAAAGGGAGAGGTGGAATGACAAAAAATGATTTGCTATAAAAGAGGCAAAGAAATCCTTTTAAAGGATTAAACACCATATGTTGGGGAGCAATGATCATTTGGCCAAATGGACAATCACAAGCAATTGAAAACATCTCTGTCTGACCAGTGCTCACCTTTTTCTTCCCTGATAGTCTCAATGAGATATCTGGCCTCCTCCCGTATCCAATCTTCCAGAGTCTTTTTTCCCAAACCAAAGTTTCTTAGGGTCATTAGAGCAAATCTTCTTTGTTGTTTCTATGCTTGTCCATTAGACATGACTAAGCCTAAATAATAAGAATATTAATAATTTATATCACTATTTCAAAAGATCTATTATTATATTGGTACAGTAATTTCCTCTTCTAGCAATGGGATTCAATAAAATTAACACTTAAAAAAGGAACAACAACAAAAAAACACCTATAATGTGCCAAACATCGTGCTGGATATACAAAGGGTAAGAATCAAACAGTTCCTGATATCAAAGAATTCACTCATTAATTAGGAAAATAGCATTTAAAGTTCTACTGTACGGACATGGAAATATCTGGCCGGTTTGAAGACAAAGTAACTGAATATGTCATGGTTCAGAGGCCTTGAATTTCTCTAAGTAGTCTATGTATTTTATAATACATAAGTATAAGCTTCTTATTTCCTGAATCAGAGATGACTGGCTGATGGCCAAGTTTCCGTTTTGGAGGAGACAACTATGACAAGAGGAGGAACTCAAGTCTTAATCTGGATGATGAGATCCACTTGGAACAGCACCAGTCCTTTCATGGGATCCTGTTGACTTCACCAGTGCCATAGTCCAGGCACGTGATGTTTTAGCCTTTGGATGTTGGATATACTACAAGCAGACTTGTTCCCCTTGTGCTCAATGTCATCTGGAATTGATAAGGCCCCCTCCATTTTACTGACAGTATAGTAGTAATAGCCAATCCTATTTTTCTCTACCCTAGATTTAGGGGTGGTAGAAGAAAGACATTGAGGTAATTTTTCCTAGGAAGTATATTTCCTATGAAAAACTTGAAGATCAAGGCATAGAGTTTTAGAAGGTTCCAAAAGATAGAATTGTTTAGAATAGAGGTTCTCAAAATGCAGTTCCAAGAATCTTGGGGGGGTCTCTGAAACTCTTTCAGAGAGTCTACAAATTCAAAATTTTATTTCTAATATGATAAATATTAATAAACCTAACTCATATAAATAAATCCTCCATATTTTAATAGTATAAAGATGTTATTATCAAAAGGTTGAAATCCACTGGTTAGAGATATGTTATTTTTTAATGACAGGAGAGAGGTCAAACTATTTTTGTATAACTTCTTAGCCCCCATAGAAAAAAAAAGGAGGTCGTTCCAGAGAAAAAGGAAGGGAAGTAAAAAGCATTGATTAAGCACCAATCATATGCGAGGCTCTGTTAAGTTCTTACTAAGTGCTAAGTTGGTACTTAACAATTCTCTAGTTTCTGCCTTTACTGGGAGTTTTACTTCTGTGAACTCCTGGGGAGGAGCTTGCATGCTTAGGAGGAGCAAGTTCATTGGTTGAAGTAATTTTTCCCAGAAGCCCTTGCGTTATCCCATTCTGTAGAGAGGCTCTTTCCCAAACAGAAGGGATCATGTTTCTCAGAGAGAGCTGCATCTTTCCCAGCTCTGTCAGGAAGACCACATCAGCCAAACTCCTCCTCCCTCTTCTCTTCCTGATATGGGGCTCCCGGAAGCAATGCTCTAAATTTTAGCTGTGTTTATCTCCATGGAGCTGCTCCCTGGGCTAGTTTTATTGGCTAGTAAGGGAGAGTGCCAGCCTCTGCTCTGTTCCCTGCCCTCTGCCCTCTTCCAGGGCCTGTCTTCTGGGAGCAAACACCACCCACTCCATAGGAGAGAAAGCCAGGCTTGTCAGCTGGGAACCAGAGAGACAACCTGGTCAGAGGGGCTTGGGAAGGCTCCATACACAGATAGATCCACCCAATGAGCCCCAAATCACAGGACAAGAGCTTTGAGGCAAGAAGGGACCCAGAACCCCAGCCCTTGTTTAGGAGAGCAGCAAGGACAGGAAATTGACAAGATCCCATACCTCCTTGTAAGTTTCAGAACATTCTCTGTAACCTGCTCAGCTAGTCCTGTCAGAACTTTATTCCCTATTGCAAGTTGCCTCCAAATTAGCTTGGGAGCTAACTTAGAGGGGCTCTAAAGTTAGGGTTCATGGACCCTGAGGAGAATGTGGTTAGATTTCAGTTAATCTGTGAACTTGATTGGAGAAAATAATTTCAACTTTGTTGGAATAATTAAAATTCCAAAAGATTTGGAATGGACTGAAATAAAATTACTATGAAGTTGTAATAATTGTAATAAAAGTCTAATGTAATTGGAATAAACTGGAATAATTTGAATAAAATCCAAAATAATTGAAATAATTAAAATAAAATTTGGATCATATTGTAATGAAATTACAACATAATTGAAATTAAATTCCAGTACAAATAGGAAAAACAGGAATAAATTGGAATAATTGAAATGACTGAAATTCTCTGTGCTATTTATGGTATTTAGAATTAGAGACAGAGAAAGAGAAAGAGACAGAAAGAGATGATGATGAAGACACAGAGAGAGACAGAGAGTGAGAGACAATGAAGAGATGATGAAGAGACAGAGAGAGATGATGAAGAGATGACAAAGAGAGAGAAAGCAAGAGGATGAAGATTGACAAAGAGACAGACAGAGATAGAGAGAGTGAGAGACAATGAAGAGATGATGAATAGACAGAGAGAGGTGATAATGAAGGGATGGAGAGAGAGAAAGAGACAGGATGAAGGTATAACAAAGAGAGAGAGAGAAAGAGAGAGAGAGAGATTACAAAGAGACAGAGAAGGAGAGAGAAAGGGAGGGAGGGAGAGAAAGAGAAACAGAGACAGAGAGACAAAAATAGAGACAAAGAGGAGAGAATATGTGTGTTTACATACTTATGAGAAATAGTCAATATGTTTGATGAATTTGTTTTAAAATGAAATGTAATTCAAATGCATGTCAAATCTTACACTGGTCCCTAAAACTCAATTTGCAGAAAACATTGGTAATTAAGTCTACAGCAAGGTCAGTCTCAGTCACTACTTTGCTAAAATAGCCCAGAAGGCTGTGGATACCTTTAGGTTATATTAAGAGATTCTCAGGATCCAGGGCTGGGGAGGTAGGTGATGGCTGGGCTGCCCACTATCCCGCTCACATCTCCTCTGGGTATTGTACTCCATTCAGGGCATCACTTTTAGAAAAGACTTTGTTGATTGTTACAGAGGAGGGAAGGAAGTCTCATACACTTACCACTTTTGAAATGAAAGGGGTGTTAGTGGTTATCCAGGTCAAATCCCTGATTTTACAGATAAAGAAATGAGGTTCAGAGAGGAATTATTTATCTAGAACCACATGGGTAGTAGCAGAGCATTTGACTCCAAAACCATTGGCCTTTCCACTACACCACCCTACCTCCAGATAAAATCAACCATTGAGATTATGCTATAAAAGAAACAATTGATGGACTTGGGGATGCTTAACCCATAGGGAAGTATGTATATTTAAAATGAAAGGGTTAGACATGGAGTTGCCTCAGTCTTTCAAAAGGTTACCCAATGGAAGAAGGATTAGCTTTGCCCTGCTTAGTACCAAATGGCAGAATTAAGAATAATTGGGTCTTTAAACTTGATATCATGGGTGGGAAGCCCCATTTCCAACTAGAGCTGTCCAAAAGTGAAAGGGATTGCTTCTCTGAAATCCTCACCTCCTATGTAACACAGCTTTGGGGGACCTATTTCCCTTTCATTGGAGAAGGTGGAGGATGGATATCAAGGAACTCAGCTTAGATGCTCCATATGAGCATGTGACCCAGGGCTGCCACCTCATCACTTCCCACCTGACTGTAGAACTTCCGTCTTTGTCCCATCCACCTGTCCTTGCCTCTCATCTCTCCTTTCAGCTCTTTTAAATGAGATTTCTTCCTCCATTCCAAGTCTTTCTTTGTAGCTGTATTTGTGGTATTTAGCACATAAATATTTATTGACTGGGGCTTCCAAGAGTGATGGATTCCTTTTTATTTGAATTCAAGTAGGGACTGGCTTGCCATTCCACAAGTGGCCTGGTGAGCATTCAATTAATAAACATTAATTATGAACTACTAGATGCCAGATAAGGTGTTAAGTGCTAGAGATATAAAAAGATGCAAAGTATTGCCTCAGTCTTCAAAAAGCTTAGGATCTGATAAGGAGAACGCATGCAAATATATATATATATATATATATGCATGTATTTGCATACCTTCTTCCTATTATTATATATTATATGAGTATACATAATACATATTATATATATATTATCCATATTTATGACTTTATACTTATAGATCAAGCTATCAGTAGGATATTGAAATATTAAAAGAGGAAGGCATTAGAATTAAGGTTTGAGCAATGCTTTCTGTTGAAAGTAGGATTAAGATTCAGTGATATCTGACTAGAGGTTGCCTCTAACTTGGACATTTTGTTATCCAATGAGTCCTTTGCCTCCATCAATTCACCTATCAATTAAGCAATTAACCAGATTTATCAATGGCTCACATTAATAGTTTATCCTCCTACCAACCTATGAAGCAGATAATAGTAGTATTCTCGTTTTACCAATGAGGAAACTATGAACTTATCTCTGTCTTACATGATAAAGTTTCCTTCTTTATGCCTTTTTTTTCTTGAGGCAATTGGGGTTAAGTGACTAGCCCAGGGTCACACAGCTAAGAAGTGTTAAATTTCTGAAGTCAGATTTGAACTCAGGTACTCCTGACTTCAGGGCTGGTGCTCACTGTGCTACCTAGCTGTTCCTACATGACCTTCTTTCTTAACTAAAGCTGATCTCTTCTATTTGTTCAAATGAACCTACTCCATCATGTCTCATCCAGAAGACTATTCCCATAGCCTCAATTGTTCTTTCTTTCTCTGTTTCTTTCTCTGTCTCTATCTCTGTCTCTCTCTGTGTGTCTCTCTGTCTGTCTCTGTCTGTCTGCTATCTGTCTTTCTCTTTCTCTCTCTCTCTCTCTCTCTCTCTCTCTCTCTCTCTCTCTCTCTCTCTCTCTCTCTCTCTCTCTGTGTGTGTGTGTGTGTGTGACTCCTGGCTTATATACTCTAACCCTCAACAACATTCACGATCCTTCTACCCCACTATCATCCTCTATCTCTTTCTGCTCTTTGTTGTTAAACCCTGGGAAAGATTATTGACAACTTTGCCTCTTTTCACCCTCTTCTTAACCCTTTGTGACTGAACTTCCCAATCCACCAAAACTTCAAAGTACTAATAATGTCCTAGTTGACAAATGCAATAGTCTTTTCTCCATCCTCATTCTCCTTGATTTCTCTGCAGTCTTTGACACTGAGTCACTCTCTCCTCCTTGATACTCTCTTCTTCCTAGATCCTCTGAATTCTCCTTCTGCTGATTCTCCTGGAACATTTCTGGACCCTCCTCTGTCTCCTTTATTTCATCCTCTTCCAGATTATGCCCTCTAACCATGAAGGCCCCTGAGAATTCTGTCCTCACCTTTCTTCTATTCTCCCTCCCTATTACTTCACTTGGTGATCTCATCTTCTCCCATCAATTTAACTTCCATCTCTCAAGTGACAATTCTCAAATCTACTCATACTGCCCCTTGTCTCTCTGCTGAACTCCCACTTTATATCTTCAATCACCTTTATGCATCTCAGACTCAATGGCCAGCTTAAACTGGCCTCATTAAACTGAACTCTTATCTTTCCCCCTAAACTGTATCCTACTTCTTAGTCTTCCTATTATTGTCAAGATTCATCACCTAAAAGCCATCATGGATTTCACACTATCTCCCATCCTCTACATCCAATATGGTGTCAAACTCTGTGAGTTGGAGCTGCTCCATTGAGAATCAGTCTTCCTTCCTTCCTTCCTTCTTGTCTCCTTCCTTCCTTCCTTCCTTCCTTCCTTCCTTCCTTCCTTCCTTCCTTCCTTCCTTCCTCTCTCCCTTCCTTCCTCTCTCCCTTCCTTCTTTCCTTCCTTCCTCTCTCCCTTCCTTCCTTCCTTCCTTCCTTCCTTCCTTCCTTCCTTCCTTCCTTCCTTCCTTCCTTCCTTCCTTCCTTCCTTCCTTCCTTCCTTCCTTCCTTCCTTCCTTCCTTCCTTCCTTCCTTCCTTCCTTCCTTTCCTTCCCTTTCTCCCCTTCTTTTTCCTTTCTTCCTTCATATTATGGGATTCACAGGCTACATTTCTTTCTTAAAGATCAAGCCTCTTTTATCGGATTTCCTTCTTAGCTAGCCTCAGGCAAATTGAGACCTGTTGAGACCCAAAAAGCACATAATTAGTCTCACTGTGAACTCTGTTTGCCCCACCCTAATTCCCCTTCTTCTCCACATATCCAAATCAAAGTTCACTCTTGGGATAAAGTAGCCAATCCCTCACAGGGTTCAAAATCCAGAGTGTTCCCTCCCCTCCCATTAGGCACAAAATAGCTTCAGTAATATATGCATACAAGTCCAGGAAATGTCCTGATTTCTTCTTAATGAATTTGGGAATGGGATAAGTATTTAAAATTAGCAGCTGCATTTCTAAACATAAGGCCCTTACAGAGCCTGTCAATTGGTTGTACATTTTTTTTTTTTTGTGGTCTAGATCTGTGATTGCATTGCTTTATGAAACTCTCTGAATGTAAAACCAGATTTGACCTGATCTGCAGATTATAATCAGAGCAAGCAAACAGATATTGAATCTTTAGTGACTTGCCCAGAGACAGGCAACCACTTCTGTTCTAAGTCCTCTTCCCTTTTCTCCCCATATATTTCACCTGTTGATTTTCTCAACTCTGATGGATTCAATGATCAACCCTAAATTAATGAGTCCAAAATCTCTTTATCCAGCCCTAACTTCTCTTTTGATTGCTAAACCCCAAAGGAGATCTCAATTCAAATTACTCTCAGATAGCTGAGATTCAACTATCCAAAATGGCACCCATTATCTTTTCTCCCAAAATGTTCTCTTCTTAATTTCCCTGTTACTTTTGAGGGTGCTTTTTTAAAAAGGAAAATGAGCAAGAAATCATTGCATCTGAATACAGATTGAAGCATACTCTTTTTACTTTTTTTTCAGGATTTTTTTTTCGGGGGGAGAGTTTTATGTTTTCTTTCACAACATGACTTTTATAGAAATGTTTTGTATAATTTCACATGTGTCTTCTTAAAGGGGTGTGGAGTGAGGAAGAAGGGAGAGGAACTAGAACTCAAAGTTTTAAAAACAAATGTAAAAATTGTTTTATATGTAACTAGGGAGAAATTTTTTTTAATTAAAATTAATCTTGAGCAAAATTTTAAATTTACTGTGCCAATAACCTGGTCAAATAGTGAAAGTTAGCTCAAAGCCAATGTCTCTCCTAATAAGAAAATCATACAAGGGAATCTTTCAGACCAGAGAATTTACATTTTTAAATTAGCCAGTAAAAGTTGATATATCTAAGAAATTCAAATACAACTGAAACATGAAAAAAGTTCTGAGCCAATTTTTATATTTGGCATTATTTATTCGACCTTTGGAGAATGAGATTCTGCTAAGCAATTCTATAGATGACCTTTAATAAAAGAATCAATTCTCTTAACAGTTGACACAATAACTGCAATAATAACAAAATTATACAAAAGAATGACTAAATCATAGAGAAATCAATTTTGACACAATACGTTTTAAATAAGTTGTTTATAATAAAACATTTTCAATTTCTAACTATATTCAAATGAAAAACCCCCAATGAGGGAAAGGAAAGGGGGAACCTCATTTCTTGGCTCATAGATAGTAAAATAATCCCATGAGGCACAGTGTTCCTTGTAAATGAATTTACAGGCCCAAAAACCTAGATTGATAAATAAAAGGTTTATTGTAGAAATTGGAAGTAAAGCTCAGTTAGACAGACACCAGGGCCAGAGGTGGCTGCTGGGCAGGTAGGAACCCTTACATGGCTAGAAGGATACCATGTGTTGGTGGGATGGCTCCTGCAAAGAGGGAGGTCCAGCTCACCTCTTTAATACCCAAAAGATTGTGGACAGTTCCAAGTTCTTGGCGGGCTTTTCAGTTAGCTCAGATCAGGTGAGGGCTGGGGGAAGCTGAGCTGATAGTGGAGCTGGGCCCTGATATTCAAAGGGTTCCTGAATTTGTGAATCAAAGTCGGCCATGGGTTGGGCAATTACAAATGAATCTTAAAGGGACCTCAATCCCCATCACCCCTACTAAAATTGGATATCTTTATTTGAAAATTTAAATATATATATATATATATATATATATATATATATATATATATATATATATATATATATATCCACAGATATTACTTCTGGGCCACTCAAATCTCCTGTTGTGCTGTGCCCACCCATTTATCCCCGGATTATGCTTTTTTCCCTTGACCCCCCTGATCCCCCTCCCCGATATTTAATTTACAGACCCCCCCCTTGTGACGCGCAACCCTCCCTCTTTTTTTTTTTTTTTTTTTTTTTTAGGATCCCTCCCCCCTCCCTCCAAGTCCCTTCACTTATTCTCCTTTTCCTTTTCCCTTTTCCTCTCCCCCCTTTTAATGAGGTGAGAGAAAATTCTCTGAAAAACAAATATGTTAATTATTTACTCTTTGAGCCTCTTCTGATGAGAGTAAGATTCACACAATGATTCTCACCCTCACTAAGTTCCCTCAGATATGGTGTATTTTCTATGTCTCTTCCTGGGATGTAGTTTCCCTCTTTTTATCACTCCTTCCCCTTTTTCTGAACCGACCTCCTTCCCTTTACTACACCCCCCTTTTTTTCTTTTATATCAGTAAAATCAAATTATCCTTGAGTATTTTTTATATACCCACAACAGAGTTACAGTTCTCAAGGGTTCTGTGTACCTTTTTCTGTTTCTCTTCAGTCTTGTGGATGTAGATCAAATTTTTTGTTTAAGTCTGGTTTTTTTCTTAGAAACATATAGAATTCCTCTGTTTCATTGAATGACCATCTTCTTCCATGGAAAAAGATGCTAAACTTAGCTGGGTAGTTCATTCTTGGTTGCAGTCCTTGATCTTTTGCCTTACGGAATATCAGGTTCCAGGCCCTTCTATCTTTTAATGTGGAGGCAGCCAGATCTTGGGTGACCCTTATTGTGGCACCTTGGTATTTAAATTGTTTTTTTCTAGCTGCTTGCAGGATTTTCTCCTTTGTGTGGTAATTCTGCAGCTTAGCCACAATATTCCGTGGTGTTCTTTTTTTAGGGTCTATTTCAGAAGGAGTTTGATGAATTCTTTCCACATCTACTTTCCCTTCTGTTTCTATTATCTCTGGACAGTTCTCTTTGATAATTTCCTGTAAAATAGAATCTAGGCTCTTTTTTTGGTCATAGTTTTCGGGAAGTCCAATAATCCGCAGATTATCTCTCCTAGATCTATTTTCCAGGTCTATAGATTTTCCCAGTAAGTATTTGACGTTGTTCTCCAGCTTCTCATTTTTTTTTGTTTTGTTTGACTGATTCTTGGGTTCTCTGTGAATCATTCATTTCTATTTGTTCCATCCTGACTTTTAAGGAGTTATTTTCTTCTTTCACAGTTTTTAGTTCTTTTTGTAAATGCCCAATTTCGTTTTTAAATGAATTATTTTGCTCTATTGAATTTTTTTCCATTTCCCTAATTTTTTTTTTGAGAATTATTTTCTTTTTCCAATTCAGAAATTCTATTTTCTTGAGACTTTTTTATCTTTTCCAATTCAGAAATCCTACTTTCCTGTGTTTTTTTAACCTTTTCTAATTCACTAATTTCGTTTCCCTGCATCTCCTGTGAATTCTTTATTTTTTCCAACTCCAATTTCAGGACGTTGTTATTCTCTATCATAACTTCCCTTTCCTTTCCCCATTTTTCTTCGATCTCCCTCAATTTTTTAAGAGCTTCTTCTAGGAGAGAGTTATGTTATGGGGGGGAGGGATCGTTCCCCTTTAGGTTGTTATCTGCTGATTCTCTGCTGTCAACTTCCTCGGGGTTGGATACCCGCTCTTTCTCTGTATAGAAGGAATCTATGGTTTTTCTAGCTTTTTTGCTCATACTTAAAAAAATCTTTTGGGGTCTGTCCCTGGGGTAGGAAATTATTTACTTCTTTACCAGCTTCCTCCCAGACCGGATGGATGCAGCGGCTCCTGCGCCTGAGCTAAGAGAGAGCTCTGGGAGAGAGTTCCCCACCCCCTCCCTGGAAGTGCCTCAGAGGTGATTAGCACTACTGTGCTTCAAGGGCGTAGAATAGTGAAGACAGCACGAAGCCCAGCCTATGTGTCCGGGTGGGGAGTGGATGTCTGCAGCAGGTGACGTGAGAAGCCCCTGCGCTCAAACTGGAAGTGTCTGCCAGAAACCGCGGTCCCTAGTTCAAAGGTTCCGCTTCTCTGGGACTTCCTGGAGCTGAGTTCCACTCCCTCCAGCTAAGCTAGGCAGTGTGTGTTGCCTTGGGCCGTATCCGCCCACTTGTCAATCTCTTAACTATTCTCAGGTGGTAGCTGAGGCCACACCCCCTGGTGCCAAGAGTTCTGCTGAGTCACCCCCCGGATCGGGGAAAATCTAATTTGAGTTTTAAAATATTTTGGCTTTCTCTTCTGAACTGCTAAATAATTAGCAGAGAAGAGCTAACAGCCTGTGCCAGATTCCTTTACCTCAGTGGCTTCTCTGATCCCAGAGCCCTTCCCAGCGCAATGGGCGCAGTGTGCCCCTACCCCACCGTCTGTGCTGGTCTTTCTTATTCCTCCCCTGAGAACTGACCTTTCCTGTTGAAACTCCAGATTCTCTTCAGCTGGTAAGTCGTGCTACCAGTCCTTGTGGTATCTATCAGTCCTGAGCTAATTTTGAGACTTAATTTATCTAATTGGTTGTGAGGGAGTGAGGACGTTCACTGAGTCGTGTGTTTCTTCTCCGCCATCTATGTGCCCACCCATTTAAAGGGCCCTTACAATGGGGTACCTCAGAGATGTTTTAATTTGCATCTCTCTAATAGAGATTTTGACCATTTTCTTTTATGTGAATATACATAGTTTTGACTTATATGTCTAAAAACTGTGTGTTCATATCCTTTGACAGTTTAGCACTTAGGAAATGAGTTATTTTCATAAATTTGACCAAATTCTTTATTTATTTGAAAAATGAAACCTTTATTAGAGAAACTTTTTTGCTAATTTTCAATGTAGTTTTCTGCTGCTTTCTGCTTTTAACTTAGGTTGCATTAGTTTTGTTTGTATAAAACTTTTTTTTAATTTTACATAAATATAATTATCTGTTTTACATTTTGCAATACTCATCTTATTTGATTCTAAATTCTTCCCTTATTCATAGATCTAATAGATAAACTATTCTGTGATCTCCTAATTTGGTTGTGTTATCATCTTTTATATCTAAATTATGTACCCATTTTGACCTTATCTTGGTATATTGTATCAGATGTTAATCTGCACTTAATTTCTGACATACTCTTTTTTAGTTTTTCCAGATGTTTTATTTATTTATTTATTTTTTCAATTTTTTTTGTCCAGTAATTAGTTTTTGTTCCAAAACCTTGAATCTTTGAGTTTATCATATTACAGCTTAATATAGGCCCTTCCATCTTCTCTTTCACTTCGGTTTTACAAGGGTTTCCATAATCAGCATGGAAATGTAACTTGTACAAGCACAGGGAAACTTTAACAAGAATGGGGAATTTTAATAGCTGAGCAAAGGAAAGCTCGAGGCATTTCTAACCTATGTGAGTATAACTTATAGCGGAATAGTTATGATTTATCAAGTATAACAAATTTTCATAGAGATGAGGAATTTAGCTCATCAACTTATGAATTAATATTTCACACATTGAAAGTCAAAGGAAATAAAGAACATAAAAGTCAATAGTTTAGAGATGAAACAATCAGGAGTATTTATTGAGCTCCTTTTGGGCACTGGGCTGGATGCTGTAAATCCAAAAACAGAAAAACTGCCCACAAGGAGTTCACAATCTATAAGGATTTCTTTGGATCATTATCATCAACCTAGGGACACTTCTCTACCTCATTTAAACTTTCTGAAAACTTCTATGAAGTTTTCACATTCATTGTATGAGTTATAATAAGAGAGAGGAATCAGTGAAAACAAAAACCCCATCTTGTCCCACTGTTGAGGCAGGGGAAGAAAAAAAGTAATGGTTCTCTGTTCAGAGATTTGGGGGGTTGTTAATTTAGAAATGGAGGGGACTTTAGAGATCTTCCTCCTCATTTTAGATTTGAAAACAGAGGCCAAGGTTCAAGGGACTTTCTCCCACATGATCCAGTTGGTAGGTGATAGGGCTGAGATTTGAATTCAGCCTTCAAATCTTCATATCCAGTAAGGACTCTGTGCTTTCCTTTTGCTGATGTTCACACCTCTCCCTTTTCTGAATGGGAATGTTCAAACTGGGCCATAGATACCATCCTTTGGTCACTCCCCTCTTTTCCCTCCTTGACTTATCTCCCTGTCTTCAGCCAAACTCCAAAGGCAGGGAAAATAAGGATGGTTCCAGATTTTTCCCTGTGTCCCTTGGAAGATCGCTCCTCCCTCCCCAGGCCTGGCTTGATCTACATCTCTCTAGGAATAGCACAGATTTTGTAGGGAACAGGAGAGATGGTTAAGCCACTTCGGGAGTCCAGGCTCAGCTGGGTGTTTGGAGGAGGCTGGAACGTGAATTTCTGGAGCAGGCTGGTGAAGAAAAGGAAGAGCTCAGCCCGAGCCAGCTGTTCTCCCAGGCACACCCTCTTTCCTGAAAGGCAAGGAGATCAGAGTAAATCCACTAATGCTTAGCACAAGCACATTAGTGGTTGCCTTCTCTTCCTTCCTGACCATAAAACCCTCAACTTCTTTCAAGGCTCAACTCAGAGGCTGCCTTCAATTGTAAGAGCCTTCTCCTTGTTGAAATGCTTTTGTATTTGCTTAGGACCAGAATATCACGGATTTGAGGGTGAAAGGGACCCTCCAGGCCACCTACTCTAACCCTGTCATTTATAGATAAAAAAAACAGGCTCTCAGAGTGTCTGAGTCACTCCGAGTCACACAAGTCAGAAGAGACATGATTAAAACTCAGATCCTCTAGTTTGAATTCTTGGGAGTCTTGGGTCTTGGCTCAGAACTGAAAAGAACCTTATTGGCCAACTAGTCGGATACCCTCACTTAACACATGGTGTTAAGTTAGATTGCCCTGGGACACCCAGGGTTAAGTACCTGAACTTGTGGGTGTGGTTGGGCCTGGTAGAATTCTGGGGTCCCTATAAAGAGTCTGTAAATCCATCAGACAGAACCCAACCTGAAGATGGAGCTTTGCTCCCCCATTGCTGTTCTTTAGAGAATGCAGAATAGCCCTCCCTAACTCCTCAGGCAGATGGCTGCCATGTCCCTTTCAGACTCACTTCAAAAGGCTGAAGGTGCTCTGGTGGTGATAAACTACAAATCCACATTAGAGATTTGCTGTGACCACCACTTAGCATCTAGGAGGCACAGTGGAGGAAGTTCAAGGATCTGGTGGTGATTTCATTTTGATCACTCCAATATTGTGGGCTGTGGGGTTCATCACTTTCCCTTCCTGACATATAGTTTCTTGATCTGTAAAATTGGTACTGTCGTTTCTTACTTGTTGGGATGACTGTGAAGCTCCAAAGGGATGTGATCTCTTATAGACTTTAAATAGCTATCTAAAAGTCTGCTATTTTACATTGAGTTGAAATATAATTGCTCAGTCATTGACTTTTACTAGGATTGCACCCTCACATGATTGTGGGACACAGGAAGTAGAGTCTGCAAAGTTTTTTTCACATTTAAAGGGTAGTTGCCCCCAGCCTAGGGCCCCTTCCCTACTAAGTGTGGCTCACCCATTGAGAAAGGCAGAAAGGACTCTCTTTTCTTAAATTGACCGTTCTCCAGAAAATGTTCCGGGTTGAAGGTGTCTGGGGTAGCCCACTCCTTGGGATCCCTGTGCAAGCCAGTCAAGTTGGTTGTCACTACAGTACCCTGGAAACAAGAGAAGAAAAGTGAATTTTGAGGAAGAAGTAACCTGACCCACCCTCTCATTTTACAGAAAAGAGCCAGAGGGAGCATAGAATAATAGGGCTTGTCAAGCTTGTTGTGGAACTTCAGAGTTCTTTAGGCAGGGGATCCCACTAGTAAGACGTGGGATCCCTTCTCAGTTCGTGTTTTAGAATGAATGAAATGAAACACATAGGATCACAAAGTAAACTGATTATATTGAAATATAGCAATCCAATCTAAACAAATTAAAACAACAACAACAAAATGATCTCATGGATTCTATTTAAAAACCCTGGTCTTAGAGAGTTGTAACTTTAGAACTGGAAGGGTTTATAGGGGTCATTGGTTTTAACCCTCTCATTTTACAAATGAGTAAACTGAGACATTGAAAGGCAAACTCACTTCAGGTCATAATATAGTGATAATAGGAGGAATGAACCCAAATGCCTTATCCTAAACTGCCCATTTGGGGCAAGTTTGATGCCATTGGCATCAGGGGATTTGCCTTCCAGTTGGCTTCTGCTCCACACTAACTCATGCTTGTTTATGAATCAAACTGAAAATCAGTAAGTTTCCCGGAAAGCGATGTGCTTTAAATTTAGAAATTCCCTGCGAAGTCCTATAAGAAATTATGTGATAAATGTCAGATACTGTGAAAAACCCATGGATCTATAGCTAAATAAGCCCATTCAAAAGCTTTGCTACAGATTGGTTAAATGCAAGATTATATCACTATTAATTAGAGAAGTAGAACTTAAAATAACTCTGAGGTATCACCTCACACCTCTCAGACTGGTTAAGGTGACAGGATAAGATGATGATAAATGTTGGAGGGAAGGTGGGAAAACTGACATAATGATGCATTATTGAAGTGACTGTGAACTGATTCAACCATTCTGGACAGCAATTTGGAACTATGCCCAAAGGGCTATCACACTGCATACCCTTTGATACAGCAATGTCTCTACTGGGCCTGTATCCCAAAGAGATCATAAAAGAAGGGAAAAGATCCACATGTGAAAGAGCAAATTCATGTATCCTAGACCAAGATGTGTTCTATAATCCATGTTTTTTAGTTTCATCTTTTTCAACTCGTCCCCAGGGTACATGGAAGCCATGGAGTCCCTTCAGGTTCATGGGAGAAAAAGTCATTTACCTTTGGCACATAATATCCTGCCACTGTGGTATCAACTGTGGCCACTTTGGGCCCATTGAAAGGAAGAATATCTCCCATTCTTTGAACTTCATGAACAGCTGCATAAGTGTAGGGCATATTCTCCTTATCAGCCATGGTGGGCTGCCGAGATTGGCCAATCACCCTGTCTATCTCTTCTTGTATTTTGCCTAGAAAGAAGAGGGAGAATTTTTGGACACAAACTATAGCTCAGATTTAAAGCACATTTACAATTTTGCAAAATATTTCACAGGTTTTATCTCATATGAGCCTCATAACAATGCCACGAGGATGGTGCTATTGTTATCCCCATTTTGTAAAGGTTGGATAGAGACTTAACTGATTAATGCCTAAAAAGGATGTTGTGTTTAATGGCCATTGATACCTGATTTACAAGTCAACCATGTGTAGGAGACAGTTCTGAAAGACAAGTAGTAATTTAGAACTAAGATAACTTGACTCGCTATGTGAACTTATCCCTGAGAAAGAACTTCTGAAGTCTGCAGCCAAAAACAAAGTTAATTCAAGTCAAGGCAACATTAAGCATCTGCTCTGTGTCCAGAACTCTACTGAACTAACACTTAAAAGAAAAAGAAAGGCAAAAGACAACCGTGTCCTCAAAGGAGCTTAATATCTAATGATGGAGACAACATGCAAACAAGAGACAAGGAGGATAAATTGGAGATATCATGGCAGGAAGACACAAAAATTCAGGTGTATTGGGAAAGACTTTTCACTGAAGGTAGGCTTCCATATGGGACTTGAAAGATGCAGGAAGCTAAAAACGAATGATAAGGAGGAAAAGCATTCCTTATTCATTCCAGGAATAAGGGGACAGACAGAGAAAAGGTCCAGAACCATAAGGGGGAAGGTCTTCTTGGTGGAACAACAAAAATGCTGGTGGTACTAAATCAAAGAATAGGTTTCAGGGAGTAAAGTATAAGAAAACTAGAAATATAGAATAGTGAGCTTAAAAAGGTCTTTGAATGTTAAATGGGGCATTTTGGATTTGATCCTAGAGGTGATAGTGTGATATTGGAGTTTACTGAATGGGGGGAATCACTCAATATGATTGAATGTAGGAAGGATGGGAGTGGGGAGAGACATGAGGCAGGCAGAACCACCACAGGCTATTGCAGTTGTTCGGGTGTGAGAAGACCGGACTTGGAACAAGGTGAGGACAATGTTGGATGAGAGAGAATATTCAAGAGATTTTGCAGGCCTTGACAACAGATTAAATGAGTAGGTGAGATAATGAGTAAATGAGGAATTCAATATTTAATCATGCTTTTTCACAAGAATCCTTCAAATTCTTGAAGACTGCCTTTATGGTTCCCTTAACATTTGACATATATACATACATACATACATATATATATATATATACATATATACACATATATATATATATTATATATATACATATATAATATATATGTGTATATAAATATATACATATATATATGCATATTCCCAGAGAAATATTTTAATCCTATTGATTTTCTCCTATTTATTCTGTCTATATCTTGCTTGCCCATAGCTTTTTGCTCTCTCCCATTACACAGCAAACTCCTTGAGAACAGGGCCTTGCTGCATTATTTGTTGGTTGTTGTTTAATTATTTTGTTTGCTTTCTTTGTATCCCTAATATTTATCTCAGTGTGTGCCACAAAGTAGTTACTTAATATGCGTTCAATATATATCTCAAAAGTCTTGTCCAAAGTCTCATGACCACTTACATGAGAAGCTTGAACTAGAAAACAATCTTCTGACTCAATTCAGTTTCTGTTTCTCCCAGATTTTTGCAAGGAGGGGGAGATTGCTTTCATTCTCTGTATTTATGTCCCCTGTGTTTGGCATATAGTAGGCACATAATAAGTACTTATTTGATTTCCATGATGCTGAATGGCAACTTAAAAGCCTACTTTGGGGTTTTGTCTCAGAAATGTAGCAGAAATGGCTCATTTTGGATGTTACCTTAAATAAAATAAAAGTATATATAGTTCTGGGGTTTTCAACTTGGAAACTGTGGATTTCTCTAAATAATTATTGGTAGAGATGTGAAAATCCATAATCAGTCTATTGATCCTTATTCTGATCTTATTTTAAATCTATGGAAACTCTTAAAAATATTTTTAAAAGCACACAAATACATTTGTAAATTTTACTTTTTGTTATTACAGAATTTTTCAATAAAATATAGTTCATTAAAATATTAATAGTAACAATATACTAATTGGCATTTATATAACACTTTAAGTATTACAAAACATTTGGTATTTTTCAAGATGTTTGATTCTCAGAATGACATATGGAGTAATGGCTATTATCCCCATTTTACAGATGAAGATACAGAACTTTAGAGAAGTTATATGATTTACTCAGAATAACGTGATTAGCAAATACCTGCATCAGGCACATTTTTTTAAAATTACAATTTCATTCTCTCTTTACTGCCTTAGTCAGCAAATATTATCATATGAGGAGTTGCAAGAAATTTTGATATTAAAAGGGGGTTTGTATGATTGTGAAAAAACAGTAATCAACTCTCTATTGCAATAAGAATATGGCAATAAGAATAAGACAAGGTGTGTAAAGTACTTGGAAAATTCACAAGATAAATTCTTTAGGGCAGAATTCTAGAGGTGCATAGCCTCATGTCATCACTGTACCTTGGATCTCCGGATAAAGGGCCATATAAAGAAGTGCCCACCTCAGAGTGGTTGAAGTTGTCTCTGTTCCAGCAAAGAAGAGGTCCAGGGTACAGAAGACTAAATTTGTTTCATTAAAACTAGAATGGATGTTATCCTTAAATTAAAAAGACAAAGATCAATCGGTTAACACAAAAATAAATGATAGCTCTCTCTAAGCATGAGAAATTTGCATCATCAATGGGGAAGGTCAAGGAGGCAGATCTTAGACTTTTGTTAAGTCTCCAAATATAGTAACTGTTGCTAAGACTCAGAGCTCCCATTTCTTTCTTTTTTTTTTTTTTTTACTTTGAAATACTCTTTTTTTTCCCAATTTTTATATGAATTTTTGAATTTAATTTTTTTTCTCTTCCTTCCACCTCTCTATCCTTCCTAAGATTGTAAACAATTTGATATAGGTTATATTTGTACATTCATGTAAAACATTTTCCCTTTTAGTCATGTTATGGAACAAGAAATAGAACAAAAGGAAGAAAATTATGAAGTATGAAATAAAAAAGTGAAAATAGGAATCTTTGATCTGCATTCAGATTTCATCAATTCTTTCTCTGGATGTGAATAGCATTTTCTACCATGAATAAGTCTTATGGATTTGTCTTAAGTCATTATATGACTTAGAAGAGCTAGGTAAATAATACTTGAGCATCTGACAACATTTCCAATACTTTTCCCCTAGTTTTTTTTGTTGTTGTTTTTTTTTTAGTTCTGCTCACTTCACTTTGCATCAGGGCATGTAAGCTTGTTAAGGATTTTCTGAAATCCACCTGCTTAACATTTCTAATAGAATTATAGTATTTTATATTTATACATCATGACTTGTTTAACCATTTCCCAGCTGAGGGGAATCCTTTCAGTTTTCAATTTGAATCTACCATGAAAAAAGCTACTATAAATATTGTACATGTCCATTCTTTCCCCTTTTTGTGATCTCATTGGAATACAGATATACTAGTGATGTTGCTGGATTAGACGGGATAGATATATCTATTGCCTTTAGGAATAGTTCCAAATTCCTCTCCAGAGTGGCTGGATCAGTTTACAACTTCACCAACAGAGCATTAGCGTCTCAGTTCCTCAAGCCCATTTTTTATGGCATTCATCATCTGCTTCTTCTTTCATATTTTCCAATCTGATAAATATGATGTGGAAACTCAGAACTGTTATCTAATTATTAGTGATTTAGAGAATATTTTCTCTATATCATTATAGATGTTATAGATTATAGATGGTATAGATGGATTTGGATTCTTCATCTGAAAACTATTCAAATTCTTTGATCAATCATCAAATATTAAAAAATACTGATATTCTTTTTATAATAGTAGCTTTTTATTTTTAAAAATATATGCAAAACTATTTTTCATCAATTAACCTTGCAAAATCTTGTGTTCCCAATTTTCCTCCCTTCCTCTTCTTCTTTCCCCTCTGTTAATGACCTTGCCTAAGTGAAGGGGCAGTTCAAATCTCTGAGAGCCTCCACAGGTGTGGATTATAACATCTGAAGGAGTTGCAAAGCAACCTTTACTGACACAGGAGTTGCTTGTGGACTGGGAATGAAATAAATTGGAGATAGAGGAAAGAAGAGAGAGGTCAGATAATGCAACTGCCTCTCAGTGGAGAAGGCCAGAGAACAGCAACTTCCTCTCAGTCTCCTTGTATCATCATCATCCTCTCACAGGAAGAGCTCCATTCTACAGGTCTGAGTTAGACTTCCAGCAGCCACTGGCAGTTGGCTCCTGTAGCACAACATCCCTCATCTAACCAGTAAGTAATTCAATATAGGTTAAACATATACAATTCAAAAACTTGTATTCTTATCAATTTTTCTTAATTCTCTACATCAGGGGCTCTCAAACTATGGCCCCTGTTCCTGATGTGGCCCGATGAGGATTTTATGTCCCCCCCCCCCCCGGATTATGGCAAATGGGCTGAACTGGCCCCCTATTTTAAAAAAGTTTGAGGACCACTGATTTGAAAGATAAGGCTTAAAATTGTTTCTTACCTTTTTGCTTTTCTTCTCTCTTGGTTGCATTGATTTTGTTTGTGCAAAAAACATTTTTAATTTAATATAATCGAAATGAACATTTTGCATCTTGTAAATACTCTTTTTCGCTTGTTTGAGTATAGATTATCCCTTTTACTATAGATCTGACAGGTAAACTATTCCTTACTCTTCTAATTTGCTTATGGTATAATGCTTTTTGTCTAAATCATGCATGCATTTTTATCATATCTTGTTATATTGTGTAAGATATAGGTCTATACCTGGTTTTTGTCACATTGTTTTCCAGTTTTCCCTGTGTTTTGTCAAATAGTGGTTTCTGATCCCAGAGCCTAGCTTACTATGGTCATTGACTAATATGTCCTGTGTATCTAATCAATTCACTGATCCAGCACTCTATTTCTTAGTCAGTACCAGATAATTCTGATGATTGATGGTTCTAAAATATATTGAGATCTATTATAGCTAGGTAAGCTTTCTTTGAATTTTTTTCAATAAGTCCCTTAATATTCTCGACCTATTGATTTCCCATATGATTTTAGCTGTTATTTTTTCTAGCTCTATAATTTTTGATAGTTTGTACTGTATAGCATTGATAAGTCAATTTAGACAGAATTGTTATTTTTATTATATTGATTTGGCTTACACAAAAGCCGTTGATATTTTCCTAAATGTTTATATTTGATTTTATTTGTGTGAAAGTTATTTTGTGAAGTTCCTAGGTTTGTCAAATACACTCCAGGGAATATTTTATTATCTGCAGTTACTTTAAATGGGATTTATTTTTCTATCTTTCTCCTGGGCTTTACTGATAATACATAGAAATGCTGATTTCTATGTTTTGGTGTGTATCCTGCAACTTTGCTAAAGTTAATTATTTCAAGTAGATTTTTAGTTCAAGGGTATCATTATGTCATTTGCAAAGAATGAAACTTTTGATCACTTATCTAAATTCCTTCAATTTCTTTTTTGCTCTTTTATTGCTAAACTATCAGTTCTGGTACAATACTGAATAAAAGTGGTGATAATGAGCATCCTTGTTTCATCCCTGATCATATGGACAAGGCTTCTAGCTTATTCTTATTTTAGATAATGCTTGTTGATAGTTTTGGACAAATATTGCTTATCATTTTAAGGAAAGATTCATTATTCCGTATAATTTATTTTAGTTGTTTTTAGGGAAAATGAGTGTTGGATTTTGTCCAAAGCTTTTTCTGTATCTAATGATATAATTATGTGATTTTGTTGGTTTTCTTGTTAATATGATTAGTTATTGTGACAGATTTCCTGATACTAACCAGACCTATATTTATGGTATAAATCCCACCCAGTCATAGTATATGGATTTTGTGATATAATGCTGCAATCTCCTTAACAGTAATTTTTCTTTAAAAATTATATCAATATTCATCAGGAAAATTGGTGTATACTTTTTTTTTCGCTTCTTCCTGGTTTAGATATCAGCACCATTTTGTGTTATAAAAGGACTTTAGTAGGATTCCTTTGTTCTATCCATGGACAACATAGTTGCCTACATGACCTTCCTTTAGTTCTAGGTTCATGTCCCCTCTATTTCATGCTGTTGCAATAGAGTACAAAGTAAACTTTGGTCATATGTCTGTGTTCCATGATTACTGGGCAAATCCTTTATGGTGTTCTTCATCTCTGAAATGGAGATAATACCTCTGCTGCCTATCTCGTGGCATGGTGTGAGGACGAGAGTGGGTGGAAATACAAACCATTTTGCATTTCTTGAAGTATCATATGCACCTAAGTAGCAGTTTTGTTGTTATTTTAAAGCATTTTTATTTTTCTAGTTAAAATAAATATCTTCTTATTGATTCATTATTTTAATAAAAAGAAAAATAATAGCATCACAATACTTTAATTTGCCAACTATTTATTCCATAATCCTGTGAGATAGGTGGCCTAATAATGAAGATACTGAGACTTAGAGAAATGGTTTGTTCTTGAGTAAACTTGGTTGATGAACTTAGGATCTGGAATATTAATAAAAGTCCACCATTCTAAACTTTCATTATGTAGGAAGTAATCACAAGATCTTGAAGTGGAAAGGAGACCCAAGAAGCTTAAACTCAAATAGAAATGGGCCATTAACCTATATGTAAGGATCCCTGAAGACAAATGATTTGCACTATCTATATTCTCATGCATTTATATTTATTTTGTTAAATATTTCTAAATTACATTTTAAATTGACTTAAGGATATTTCAGAGTGACATAGGCTAAAATGCTGCTTCCATATTTGACTGTTGCATAAATTCCCAGAGGGTTATATTTTGATTGTGTATATAAAATTGATAATTTAACTTATTTCTATATTGTTGTGAGGTTTGCCAAGAATATATGTGCAATAATTCTCATTAGTTTAGGAGGTACATATGAACGTAATATTACAGATGAGAAAAGGTTGAAGCTGAGAGATGAATTCATAGGGATGAAATATCAGAGCCAGCACCATCACAATCAGCAAATTTTAATTTAAAAAAGGATACTTGGAAACAAAAAGCTGGTTCAAATCTAGCCTCATGTACTCATTAACTGTGTGACTACAAGTCAATTAACCTCTCTGTCTCAGTTTTTCCCCTTGTATAAGCAGGGGATTGAATTCAATGAACTCTGATATCTGCTGGTTCTAAAAAAAAATTGTGAGCTCTTCATTGTAGCCAAAATAGCAATCTCCATTACTTGTGCCCTTTACCTCCCAGGATTGTCATTGAGGAATGATATTTATATGATGAAGGAAATTTTGAAAATTTTAATAGATTACCCTTTCCAATTCCTCATGTTTTCTGATTTTAAACACTCAGTGCCCACATTCCACACTGTCTCCATTACCTTGGACAGCTCCTTCAGGTAAGCATCAATGAAGTCTTGGGGCTCCTCTGCATTCAGGTTTTCCTTGTGTTGTTTGATCACCCGTTCTACAAAAGATTCTAGCTTTTTCCACTCTCTAAAGTATTTCTGGTGAGCTCCTGGCAAGAATTTCATTATCCAAGGAAACATATTGAACAACTAAATAAATAAAAAAGAGAATAAGTATCAGTTCCTGTTTCCCTGCCCTCTCTCTTCATCTTCCTCAATCTAAATCAGGCCAGGATTCTTGACAATGGAATTTACCCTAATTCTATGTCCAACCATTCATGAAATTCAGTCACCCTATAACTACTGTCTAGTCCCCCATACTATTGTTCTTTACACATCCAGGCTGTTATCAAATCCTCCCCAGGTCCTTTGCAATATCCTAATGCATGTAAGTAACTCATTTAAAAGGTCATCAATTTAGGTAGCCTCACAATCTGCAAAGAAGATGGAGGAACATCATTTCTAGGGAAATCACGTGTACTTTGGATCTGCATTTCCCTGTTAGTCTTGCAGAATTCCCTTCTAGTGAATTTGTACTTTGCTCTTCTTAGGAAAATGAGAGCCAATGTTATTGACCCTTTGGATTCATTTTCTTCCCCAGCTTGACTCCTAAGAAAATTAAGTGAAATCATGAGCTGGTGACTCCTTTGGTGAGACTTACTCACTGACCAACCAGGAAAATTAGTTGGAATTTTGAAATAAGGTTTAATAAAACACGAGTTAGAATCCTGCCTCAGACATATATTAGTTTAGGTCAGATCATTAACTTCTCTCAGACTGTTTCATTGTCTGTAAAATGGAGATAATAATAGCACTATCTCAAAGGGTCATTGTTAGAATCTAAAGGAATCTACATCAACATGAATTTATTAACCCGTAAGTACAGTGCTCATTTAGTATAGTGTTGTAGTAAATGCTGCACATACAAAGGAAGAAAAAATGTGCCAGTCCTGTCCTCAAGTAGGTCACATTGTAATGGGAGGGACATCATGGAAATAGCTAGGTATATGTAGAGTGAGTGAAAAGTAATCTGAGAGGGGAATGCATCAGATGCTGGAGGGACTGGAAAAGGCATCTGGAAGTACAGGGTAAAATTTACGCCCTTTCTTGAGGGAAACCAGGAGATATAATTGAGGAGGGAACACAATCTAGACAAGAAAAGCCAGTGCAAAGATACCAAATCAGAGCTTTTATTCTGTTTCTCTGTTTCTGTCTGTCTGTCTCAGTCTCTCTCTGAATTTCCTTTTCTTTCTCACTGCCTTATTCTCTCTCTCTCTCTCTCTCTCTCTCTCTTTCTCTCTCTCTCTCTCTCTCTCTCTCTCTCTCTCTCTCTCTCTCTCTCACTCCCCCCCAATTTTTAGCTCTATGTGTATGTCTCTCTCTCCCTCTCCTTCCTTTCTCCCTCTCCTTTTCTTCCCTCTGGAGGAGAAGATAAAATCCCTGCTTTCCTTCACATTCTGCTCAAGAGACAATAAGTTTTTCCCTATCCTGCTGGCTTCTAATATCACTGATAATAACTTTTTTCCCCTTTGGATTTATTCATTTGCATATACACTCACTTGAAAGCATGTTGTTTCTACAAACAGAATGTAAACCAACAGAGGTTAGGGACTGTTTCAATTTTGTCATTATATCCCCTTCTCATAGCACAATACTTGACACATAATGAATACTTAATGAGTATTTATAAAATGGTAATCTGGGACAATATTTTAGATAAATGTAAAGCTGTATAGAATTTTTTTCTTATTATTTGGAAATCACAGTGTCTGGAACAGCATGGATCCCGTAGGCATGTTCTTTCATGTCATTGTTTATAAAAATCTTGTTTCTTTCCTCTCACCTACTGTTTCTTTTTATTCTTATAAATGCATGCTCCCAAATACTCAGCTCCTACCAATTCTCCTGCCCTTCTTACTTCTTCTCCCATGGAGGAAGTCCATGACCCAACTGGCTTTGACCCAGCCCTGCTCAGGAAGGGATGGTCTGTTACCTGACACTCCCACCTGCCTTCAAGCACTGTGACATCATCCAAAGTCTTCAACAGCTCCCGAAACTGAGAATCATGGTACTCAAAGCGATGTCCAAAAGTTACGCAGCAGATAATATTAGAAACAGCATTGTTGAGCTGAAAGTGGGGATCAAAGGGCTGCCCTGTTTACCAGAAGATAAAGGGGAAAGGCAATTCTTCATGTTAGTCATGTTCTTTAAAGGAATCCAACAAGAGTTTTCTCATATTTTCTCTTTAAAAATTTTTTTTCCTTATCCTCCCTCACCCCACTTTCTAATACATATCTACTTTATTATTATTGTTCATAAGCAGCTGAAAGATGTGAGATAAAAAAGAAAATAGCATGTCCACTTTTTAAAATTTCAGTCGAGACTTGGGATTAAATGGACATAGTATTTTCAACATGGGTTATCAATTTGGCTGTGAATAAGCTACTTTATCTGTCTTTATTTCCATTTATTCATCAGTAAAATGAGGGTGTTGGACTAGGTAACTTCTGAGGAACCTTCTACCCTCTACCTATGTTCTGTAACTGATATGTCATTTTTATAAATTCACAAAGGTGTACCCATCTGTATAATCGGTATAGATACAAAAATATTCATATGTGCCTATTGATATATGTAAGTTTTTGTTGTTGTTCTTCCTTTTTTCTTGAAGAGGACCATGTCATCATGGAGGTGATATCATGACATGCAAGTAAATTGTGTTTAAGTGGGGAAGGGCTGTGCAAGTTCACCTGACTCATTTTCCCCCCAGAGTTATCTGGGTCCAGTGGCCAGATAAAGATCAGGATTACCAGAGAGGGCCCTGGATGCAATGGGAGACTTTGATCTTTAAGTTAGGATCTTCAACATGTCTTACTTTGATTGAGGCCACGCCTATTCAGTGACTAAGGTTAGGCAGCAATTGAGGCAAAGAATCTGTGGGCTACTTGCATGAATGTAAATGGTAGAGCTGGATATAAAACTGGAGATACTGGCATGAAAATAAAATATATGAGGTGAATAAGGAAGGGAGGCAGTATAAAGTAATGCATAAGCCTTGGAGCCAGGAAGAACTGGCCTCCCTCAGACATGTACTCAGATCTTACTTCAGACATTTACTAGCTGGTAACCTTAATTCGAATTCCTTTCCACTGTTGGTTATTTCCAGTTTCTCCTGTCTATAATGTGTTGAACATACTTGTTTACATGTTATACCCCCCCACCTTGGCCTTAGACTAGGAGCTCCTTCAGGACAATTATTTATTTTTCCTTTCTTTATATCCTCAGGATTTAGCCTAATGTTTGGAATATTATATCCATTGACTTGATTGACTGTGGACAAGTCATTTAACTATTCCACTCCCTAAGTGCCCTTTTGCAGAATGGGAGGAGATTTTGATTGATGGGTTCCAAGGCACATTCTTATCTAAATCTATAATAAGAAATAGAAGTCACAGAAGAGGAGGAAAGAGGGGTGACCTGTAATGGGCCAAAACTCTGAAGAAATGTACTTGAGGCAAGGATTCTTACATAAAGTGCTAAGTCAGTGGAATTGATGAGACATTGGTTATCTAGTTTAGCATGGTGATTAATAGTTCTCTAGTTTGGTATGATTAATTTAATCTTACAAAAATAAGGATTCCCTAGTGATATTATACTCAGTATGATGAATGGATTTAATTATAATAGAGTATTTAAGAGGTCAGAGTTAGATCTAGAGGAAGACTCAAAGAGAATTGTAGACAGAGACCCTCATGGTGGCTGGCTTGCCTCCTTCTCTTCTCTGCTGAGAGCAGGGCCCTTCTGAAAGTCCCCCAGAAAGCTAGTCCAGCCCCAGGAGAAGGAGACAGACTGTGAAAGAGATAATAAAGACTTTGGACTTTATTCTCAACTGTTCTTGTGGTAATTATTCTGCTGATACCAAGGCTGATCCGGAGACCTCCAGAAAACTAACCCTAACATTAGTGGTTAATGAGGATGAGAAGAAGAATAAAAGGAAAAAGAAGTATAGAATGAGGAGGAAGTATAAAACAATTAATATCTATAAAAGTAAGATTATGAAAAAGAAAGGTAACTTGGATAAACTTTGGAACTTGGATCAATCCAATAAACATTACAATTTCAGAGGACTAAAAATGATATCTGCTGCCTATCTTCTGACAAACTTAAGTTGCATAATGAGATGTGTGTTTCTGGGCATAGCCAATGTAAGAATTTAATTTGACTATGGCTATAATGTGTTCCCAAGGTTTTGTTTCTTTTCCATTGGGAGTTAGAACAAGAAGGAAAGAAAATAAATGACTAATGGAAAACAACCAAAATCTTAAAATATACAAATATTGCTGTTTTCATCTATGTGTATATGTCCTAATACATATGTTGTTAAAATAATCTCAAGAGTAGAAAGAGAAAGGCAAGGTAGAAGAAAAATGAGAGGAAAGATACCAAGAAAATGAAATAAATGATTTAGTAAGTGAAAAGGTAAAAGATTGGGTAGGAAGAAAAAAAAATCAATAAGGGAAGTGGGAGAAAATAAAGGAAAGATTGTGGTGTGTGTGTGTATGTGTGTTTGTCTGGAGTGACCAGCCAAGGCAGGATGCCATGAATAACATTTGAAGGCGTGTGCACTCTATGTGTTCATGTGAGAAAATGATTATATTTGTATTCAAGAAAATCGACTATCAAAGGCTTTTTTCTTTGCTTTTTATCCTATTTCTTCCAGGAGAACAATCTTGGATCTTTGAAAACATTCTGCTGGGGACTTGGGGAAGGGGAAAGTACGTTTTTCTTATTTACTTGAGGCATGATCTCTCTTCCCCTGCTTCTTTTACCCAAAATTACAAGTTCTCTTTAATGATCATTTGGCCAAAAAGACAATCACAAGCAATTGAATGTATCTGTGTCTAACCAGGGCTCACCTTTTTCTTCCCTGATAGCCTCAGTGAGATACATGGCCTCCTCCCGGATTCGATCTTCCAGAGTCTTCTTTCCCAAGCCAAAATTCCTAAGAGTCATTAAGGCAAATCTTCTTTGGTATTTCCATGATGGACCATTAGACATCAACAAGCCTAAATAATAATAATTTATATCAATATTTCAAAAGTTTTAATAATGGAATTCAATTGAATAAGCATTTAAAAGAAAAAAAAAACTATTATGTAGCAAATACTCTGTTGGGTATACAATGTAAGTTCTTGCTACCAAGGAACTTACACATTAATTTCAGAAATAACAATTAAAGTTCAACTGGAGGGAACATAAAAATCCTAAAGATTAAGCAAATATAGATGTCAAGACTCAAAGATGCTTAGGGTGTGTAAGTGGATTCTGTATCTTGGGGTGCATACATATGAGCTTCTGATTTCCCCAGTAAAAGATGACAGGCTATTGGACAAGTTTCTTTTGAGAATACAACTGTGGAAGGAGCACAAATCCTAATCTAGATGGCCAAATCCATTATTGAGTAGCCTAATAAATGTCATATGATTCTTGTTGATGTCATTAGCATCATGTCTCAGGAAGGGCAGCAACATTTTGGTGTATAAGTAACGGATAGGCTACTAATAGTCTTGTGTTCTTTTTGTTTGATCTCATTGGGAACTAAGGAACCCCCCCCCAACCTTACTGACAGTATAGTATTAAACAGACTTTCCCATTTCTCTCTATTCAAGAATACTCCTTTCTTTAGCAGTATCTTTGCTATGTAGGACTTGGGAACAAAGCATAGAGGTTTTGTAAGGTGCCTAAGAAAGGAATTGTTTAAAGATATGGTGCTTTGTTAATGACTTGGGAGAAGTCAAACTGTTTCCATAAAGCTATTTATCCCCCATAGGAAAAAAATAGGATGGTCATTCCACAGACATTTCTAAAAGAATAGCAGAGGGAAAGGAATAAACATTTAGGTATCAGCTATGTGTAGGCATTTTGCTAACTACCAAAGTCCTGTTACACCAGTGTATTACAAAAGATCAAAAACAGAAGCAGTTTAAAAGAATGAAAAGATGCTAAAAAGATAGTATTACCTTGACAAAAAAAAAAGAAGGATAAAAGAAATGTTTCTTGGCAAAAAATAACAATGGGAACTCACAGTATTTAGATATTTTATATTATACAATCTGATAGGTTCATTTTAATAATGTGCAGTAAGTCACAAAATATCAAGATTAAAAGACAGAAGAAAACTTATAAAAAGAAATCCTAGAAAATAAGGAAAAGAAAGTTAAACAATTGGGGGGATGTGATACATAATCTTCAGGAAGAAAATAATTATTTGCAAACTAGAATTGGGAAAGTGGAAGTGAATTGAATTATAAGACACTAAGAAATTATAAAAAAACTAGAAAAAATGAATCAATTTAAAAATATCTCATTAGAAAAATCTGGAAAAAATTATAACTAGAGAATAGAAGAATTGTTGTTGTACCCAAAAGTTATAATTTAAAAAATCTGTATCCAATATCATAAGAAATTATTAAGGAAAATTGATTTTAAGTTTTAGAATAAGAAAATAAAGGAAAAAAATCCACTGATCACCACCTAATATTCAAATAAACTTGACATTACTATATATTTTTTTTTAATTTTAAAATACCTAGATTAAGGAAAAACTGTTGGGATGGAGCCAAAATGGTGGAGAGTAGACAGATCTTTTGCCTGAGCTCTTTGTGACTTTCCTCAGAATCAACACAAGATCAAACTTCTGAACAAATTTTGGAGTGACAGAACCTACAAATATTTGGAGTGTAAGAAATCTGTCGCAGAAGATATTTTGGAAGAACTTCAGGAATTTTTTTTTTTCAGGGAGGAGGGAACATGGCCCAGTGCAGGTGAAGTGCAGGGAGGACTCCAAGTGCCAAGGGAATCTAGCAGGAGGCTCTTAACTAAAATACAGTAGCATTGGCTACTCTGTCCTGGTTCACAAGCCATTGGATCAGTAATCTAACCATGAGATCTCCAATGCAACTATAGAAGGAAAAGAATGAACACCTGATCCCCAGCATAACAAGTGGAACTTGGCCACACTCATCTAGCACTGGAAGGAAGCCAGTAGCATTAGCTCAGGATAGCATAAAATCTCTTCCTATCATCCTGTAGAGGAAACATGGGATAATCTCCCCTATGCCCTAACACTAGACATCAACCTTTAAAAATGAACAAAAAAGCAAAAAGACTTCTGACTATAGATGGCTATATTGAGCCAGGGATGAACAGACCTCAAAGGCTGAAGACATAAAGGCTAAAACAACTCCTGATGAAGCTTTAAAGGGTGATATGAGTTGATTTCAAACTCAAAACACCCTTTGGAATAATTCAAAAGGGATCTTGAGTCAAAAGAAAAATGGAGCAAGGAAATAATAACTCTAAAAAAGGAAACCCTAAAATTGATGAAAACTACTCCTTAAAATTTCGGCAAACTGGAAAAAGAACACAATTCTTTGAAAAAACAATTGGTGAAATGGAAAAAGAAAATAATTCCCTAAAAATAGAAGTGGTGAAATGAAAAATAAACAGAATACTTCATTGAACAAAACAACCCATTTAAAATTGGCAAAATGCAAAATGTGATAAAAAAGCTAACTGAAGAAAATAATTTATTAAAAATTAGAAGTGAACAAATGGAAGTGAATGAATCAATGAGACATCAAGATTCAGTCAAACAAAACCCCCAAAAATGAAAAAAAGAAGAAAATGTAAAATAAAATACATCATTGGAAAAAGCAACTGATCTGGAAAATAAACCCAGGAAAGACAATTTTAAGAATTATTGGACTACCACAATGAAACAGAGAACCCAGAAATATCTTAAGAAATCGTCAATGAAACTTACCCTGATGTCCTAAAACTAGATGGTATAATAGATATTGAAAAAAATCCATTGATCACTTCCTGAAAGAAACCCCCAAATGAAAACTCAAAGGAATAGTATAACTAAATTCAAGAATTATTAGATAAAGGAGAAAATACTGCAAGAAATCAGAAGTATATAATTTAAATATTGAGGAGTCACAATCAGGATTATCCAGGATTAAGTAGCTCTATCTTTAAAAGATTGAAGGGTCTACATTATGATATTCTGGAAAGCAAAGGAACTTGAACTCTAGTCCAAGCATCAATTATCCTACAACACTAAACAATATCTTTTAGGGAACACGTTCTATATTCGATGAAATAGAGGATTTTCCATTTCTTTATGAAAAGACCAGAGATGAACAGAAAGTTAAATATTCAAATGCAGAACCCAAGAGAAGAATAAAATAGTTAAAACGTGTTGTTGTTGTTGTTGTTGTTTTTAAAGGTTAAAATGTTTACATCTGTTTATAGGAAGATATATTTAACTCCTGAGAACTATATCTTTACTAGGTGTATAATTAGAGAATATAGTCATTTTGTGATGATATAAAATATTATTTTGAAAATAAAAATCTATTATTGAAAAAAGAGAAATTGTCAGAAGCAACAAGGGGGAAACCATTTAAATCCTGTGGGAAAATAGCATTTCACAAGACACAATACCTTCTACACTAAAATACATAGGTCCTGGGACATTATAATTCTAAGAGCATAGGAACTATAATTATGTCCATCCAGAAATGTTGTATATAATCATGAATGGGGGAAAAGGATATTTGATAAACTGAAAGTCTTTCAGATTCGTATAGCAAAATGACTAGAACTCAGTGGAAAATTAGATGTAAAAATATGAGACAAAAGGAAAACATTAAAGACGAATGGTAAGGTTCTGATTAGTCAAACTATTTACTTATGATGAATGGAAATACTATTAATATTAGTAATTATTTGTAACACTAGAAATAGTATTCTTAAAACTATTATTACTACAAAAGTTTGAAAGAAAGGCAGAGGCTTAATTATGTATGAAAAGGTGATTCTAAAAGACAAAATTGGGTATGAAAAGGGGAATTTGAGTATGAAATTGGGTATGAAAATTGGGTAAGAAACTATCTCATAAAAACAGGAGGTAAAAGGAAGAACTAAAACAGTGGAAAGGGTGGTGATGCAGGATTGGAGACATTGAAAACTTACTCTTATCTGGCTTAAAATGGAAATAAAATATACCGGAAAAGTCTTAAAAGTCTTATGAGGTGAAAAACTGAGGAAAAAGGTGTGGGAGAGACTTTTAGAAAGGTGTAGAGAGTAAGATTAGCAATGTTGGGAAAATTGATAAAAAGGGACTTTTAGAGGATGACTAAAATATGGAATAAGAAGGAAGTGAAGAAGATAAGGTAACAGTGATAAGGTAAAAAGGAATACTAAGAATGAAAATAGTGAAAATAAAATGGAGGGAAATTCACAAATAGTGATTATAATTTTGAATGTGAATGAGATGAATTCATCCAGCAGAATGATTAAAAGTAGACTCCTAAACTTTTTTATTTATAAGAAAGAAACATTTTAAAATGCAAGATTTAGAGTTAAAAATGGAGGATTGTGGTAGAATATATTATGTATTCACCAATTGATGCAAAAAAAATGCAGGGGTAGTAATTATGATGTCAGGCAAAGTTACAGTTAAAATAGCTTTAATTAAAAGAGATAAATAGGGTGACTACTGATAAATGATATCATAGACAATGAAGCGATATCAATTCTAAATCTATATGCACCAAATATCATAATGGCTAACATTTTGAAAGAAAAGCTAAATAAATGGCAAGTCATTAGATGCATATTGATTATATGCATTTGACAGTATATATTATACTATAATAGTCAGGGTCATTAATCTTCCCCTCTCCTATCTAGCTAAATAAATCTAAGAAAAAGAAATAAATTAAGGAAATAAGCAGAATTTTATATAAAACAAATATAATAAGATAATTGAATAGAGGGACACATTTTTTTCTTCATATTCTACTTTTACAAAATTATCTAATAAATTATCATATAAATAAATTAACAGAAACAGAAAAGCAGAAATATTAAAATATCCTTTTCAGATCATAATGAAGTAAAGGCTTGAGTAAAAATTTAATGAAATAATATTTTAGCAAAGTAGCAATATATAAAGTAAATCCGTATAAATCATCAATATTCTTACATATTGCAAATAAAATTTTGCAAGGAGAGATAGTTTAAAAAAACATTTAAAATAATTCTCAAGAATTCAGAATTTGGAAGTCCATTTACAGAAAACACAAACAAACAAATAAAAAAAACCAAAAACATAATAGAACAAAACCTAGAAGGTATATAAACAAAATTACAAAAAATATTTCTATATAAATAAAATAATATTTAATAATTGCAGAGATAATAATTATTCATAAGTACTCTGGACCAATACAACAAAAATTTATAGACCATTTATTACATAAGTTTTATATCTAAAATATAAATTTTTTTTTTCAAATTTGAAAGAATACAAGTTATTCCATTACTGAAAAATGGTCAAAGAAAGTAAATACGATGTTTTCCAATAAAGAAATCAAAACAATTTATATCCATATGAAAAAATGTTCTAAAACATTATTGATGATTAGAGAAATGAATCTACCAGATTAACTAAAATGATTAAGAAGGAAGGCAGTAGGGGATGTAGGGAATTTGGAAAAATTAGGACACTATTTCATTATTGGTGAACCTGATCCAATTGATCTAAAAGAGCAGTCTGGAATTATATCCAAAGAGTTACTAAACTACCTATATTCTTGCCCTAGGAGTACTATATTAGCTCTATTAGAAAAGATAATTTTTAAAAGAGAACCTGTATTGTAGAGGGTCACAGACAATGGGGGAACTCTGGGTGAGGTATAAGACCCTTCAGCCCAGAGAAATCCTACTAATGATGTCTGGTTTTGCTCCTCATATCCCCTAAGGCCTTTCAGCCTTCCTGAGAAGTCAGGAGGTGGTGACAACCTGTGTTGTGATTGAAGCAGAGGGATGCCAGATGGAAGGGTGATACCAGGTGGCAAACTACACACAATAGCAAGTCGTTCATGTGGTCCCATGGGCACAGTATATGGTTAGTGCCTGCCCACTGTTGTTGTGGTTGCATAAGAGTATGACGGTATATAAGAGTAAAGGAATTGGGAATAAATGGACTCCATATTTCCATCCTCCTCCTCAATCCTGCCTCATCACTTTTCTACTAAGATGGTATATTTTAATCACTCTAGTGTTGGGGCTGTAGAAAGCAAGACATAGAAATCTAATAACCCCGGTGTGATAGATTTAAAAAGCACAGTACATTTTGTCACCCCTGCAAGGGGGATCTAGAAAGCAGGACACAACATTGTATGGTCTAAGGTTTTATAGCAGTTCTTTTCATGGCAGCAAAAGATTGGAAATAGCAGGAATGTCCATCAATTGGCTGAACAAGTTCTCATATGATTGTGATGGAATAGTACTGAGTTATAAGAAATGATGAGCTCACTGAACTTAAAAAAAATTGTAAAGACTTGCAGAAAATAATGAATATAGAAGTGAGCTGAACCAAGAAAACGATGACATAGTAATAGCAATAATATTAACTTAGAGTGAATAAGTTATTTTGTCTATGAAAAATATCCAAATTAATTATAAAGGACATATGGCGAAGGAGGCTATGTGCATCCAGATAAAGAAATGAAAGCAGAAGTATGAAGTAAAATTATACTGTATCCTATTGTATGTCTTTGTCTATATATGTGTATGTAAGTATGTATATAACTAGTTAATTAGTGTCTGTTATCCATCTCTAGGGAAGGAAAAATGGAAGGGAAAAACATTTACAAGATAATTTTGCTGTATGTTTGAAAGGAACATTAAGTTGTGCATAATAGATTTGTGTTTTGTGTACAATCATTTCTTATTGAAATGTATTATAGAAATGCTTGCTTTGATCCATAAATTAAAATTTTAATTGATTTAAAAAGTGAATTAAAAAAAAAAAAGACCTTCACTTGAGATTTAGATGTTATTGATCTTCCAAGTAGTTCTTCTGGCACCTGCATCATCATGTGTAAAAAGGTCATCATGTGTAAAAGGTCATAGGAAGAGATCTCAAAGGTCATCTAATCTAATTATACCTAACAAATAAAACCAATAAAATGTGCTGAAGAACTTTTGCTTGAAGACCTCAAATGAAGGGAAAACCTATCACTTATAAAGAAAACCATTTTATTTTTGTACAATTGATTGGTTAAAAAAACAAACAAAAAAAAATCTTCCTAGTGTATAGGCAAACTGTACCACACATCAACTCTCTTCATTGGTTGTTAGTTCTGGGGCCTTCAATCACCTCCAGATCAATTAAGTTTTCTTGTCCTTAAGTTAAAAACTCCAAGCTCCTTTGACTTATTTTCCTATGGGATGAATGTGAACCCCTACTGTTCTCATCACCTTCTCCCCTCAATTCCATTCCTCTTCCCCCCAAGGTCTCGATCATGAAGGTAGGTAACTTCAAGGTTTTTCTTCTTTCTTCTTGCCACTAGACAAGATAGAAATCCTTTAGAAATGATGAAATACAGGAGTCAAAGATATCTTTCAAAGAATCCTGGATATGAAAAATATTTATCATAATTCAAAGAACTCACCAAATGTTTTAAAGACATGGAAGTGGATAGGAACTTGAGGACGATCAATGAACACCTGGTCTTGATTGAGCAGAACCTCCTTGATCAGTGGCAATCCAGTTACCACCATTAAATTAAGATTGCCCAAATGCAAGCAGAAAACATTTCCATATTTCTTGGCTAGCTGAAAAAGAATCAAGTTGAGTTGAAAACTCCCATTTTTCTTCAGGCTATTTTTTGTCTATATTGTTATTAGATGGCATTTTAGAAATGTAAAACAATTCCATTGGAGTTCCTTCAATTCAGTTTGATCTAATTCCACTGAATTCATCTCAGCTTACCCCAAGAAAAAGTGACTCATCCAACTATATCCCAAATTCTATGGCAAGAGCTGAGCTGACCATCACAGATACCAAACAGTCCTTCTGTTGAGGAATTGACATTGGAAAGAAATGATTTGTGCATATATAATTAAATGCAGAATACATACAAAGAAAATTAGAAGTGATTTCAGGGGAAACTAGTACCTGGGAGGAATCAGGAAAACTTCCTGCAAGAGATGACCCCCTGAAAATGAGCTTTAATAGGAACTGTGAATTCCCGTTGGGGGAAGAGGAAATATATTTCAGGTTATGAAATCACTACCATCAAGGTAGTATGAATTATGACAAAGAACAACTCCAGTGAGAAAGACTTAGAGGTCAACACTTGATTCATTGGAATGGCTTGAATGTATATTGCTGAAGGAAGGATAGGGCCTACTTATGAAATGTTTGTTAAGTGGTTGATGATTGATTAGGTCTTTCTTCCACTGACACCAATCAAAACCCTTTCAAAACTTAGATGATGCTTTGAGAGAGATTTGAAGGAAAGTCAACACTGATCATGGTCAAAAAGCTTCTCTGAACTTAGGAAGAACTGTTCTCAGTTAATTGATACCCCATAAATGTCACTACACCTTTATCTGAAGCTTGATAGGTAGAGCCCAAGCCCTAAGGTAGTGAAGGACTCAAGTTGATAGCAGATGATGACTATTTTCAGATAAAAAAAAAAGGGGGATGAGAAGTGACATGGGATAAGGACTTAAATCATACTTTTGAACCCAACCCAGAACTAGTCACTGGATCTTCCCCAAGATTTGATTTTTGTATATGTAGTAACTATCTCAAAGGGCTATGCTAATGATTAAATGGGATCATGATTGCAAAGTTCTCCACAAATGTACAGGCACTATATCAAACTCATGTATGAGGCAGCATGGGCTACTGCATAGTGACCCAGCATCCTAAAGGCCTAAGCTAGCTGCATGAGTCTTATGAAGGAACTTAACCTTTGAATGTCCCAGTTAAAAGTTCCCCAGTGGGTTACTCCTTGATCTGTGCTTAGCCCTAGGCTGTCTAACATTTTATCAGTTACTCAAAGGCACAGATGGGATGCTCATCTGATTTGCAGTCAATACTAGGCTGTGAAGAACAGCTGGTGATGGTATCAACAGAAAAATGAAGGACTATGGGTAGGCTGAACTCGATACAATGAAATTCAAAAGGGATAAATGTAGTTTCACATTAAAGTAAAAAAGTCAATTTCTTCTGAAAAGATCTGAGTCTTTGTGATTTGGTTTTCTTTTCATCAGATTTTGAAAATTACATTTCATTTTCATTAGTTTTCTGTCCAATTGCATTTTTGCATTTAAAACCATAATTTTGAGGAACTGTCAATTAATTTCATGAGACTGTTGGCTAGAGGGGCCTAGGATGCAAAAACAAAACAAAACAAAAGTAAAACTAAAATCCATGAAAGAGTCCTTACAGAGAAATTGAATAGACTGACCATAATATGAATAAATAGTCTGATATGGCAGGTTAAAAAAAACACAAATGTTGCTAGTTCTTGATGAATTTAATTAAAAAGAATACTACTGGGATGTTGATAGCATAATATCAATACACATAATTGACCAATAAGGGAAGTGAATGCCAGAGACCTAACGTGGCTTGTCCAAAGTCCAGATTTCAGTCATGGATTGTACATTCTTTAGTTTTCAGAAATGTGTATGTTGTTGTTGTAGTAATTGTCATTTTTATTGTCCCTTTTTTAGACTAGTTAATCTTATGGGTTCTTTCATTTAAAAAAAGGTTCTTAAATGAATGAAATAAAATAAATAGGATTATAAAGGAATTATAAATGTATATTAAAAAAGGAGTGATCAAAATATTTTAATTATAATTCAATAGCATCATGTTAAGTATCTCTGATTCTAGAATCTGAAGAGACCTCAGAAGCTGCCTATGCAGTTTCTGCCAATTCGTCTAATAATCAACATTTATTAAGTGCTGACTATATGCTGGATACTGTGCTAAACCTTGGGATATGAAAAAAGAGATATGAAAAAAGCAAATGACAATCTCTCAAGAAGCTCCCCTATCCCTTTAAGCATAATAGTAAAATTGGGTGATATTTATCTAATGCTTCATGGGGGCTATCACTGTGCAAAGCATTTTGCAATTATGATCTCATTGGATCAGATTGATAGAAATGGAGTCAGAGGGATCTCAGCAAGCAACTAATCCTGACCATGTACCAAAGGAAACTCCACAAGCACACATCCCACCTGTTGGAAGTTTTTCCAGGTCTCACAGGACAGAAGGAGGCTGAGAACCTGGCCCTCTAAGCCCCAAACCAGATATTCTTTCCATAGCAAGAGACTGCTTCCTAGGAAGTGCAGAGCAGAGATGGACACCCAGGCTTGGGGCTGCCCACTCCAGCACATCAGGCCCCATCCCCCCTCACAGCCAGTGGATTCTCCCCTCCCATCTCCCTTTTTACCTTCAGGACGTTGGCTTGGGGGTTTTTCAAGTCCATGTGGAAGAAGTTACCCAATATGGGCAGCCGAGGAGGGCTAGGGGGATAGTTTGGATGCTGCCTCCTGCTCTGCAGATAATGTGCCAGGATCAGGACGATGGTAGAGAGCAGGAGGAGGTTCTGTAGGGGGGCTCCTTCCCAAAGAGAAGGGAGCATGTTTCCCAGAGAGAGCTGCATCTTTCCCAGCTCTGGCAGGAAGGCCAGAGAAGCCCAGTTCCTCCTCCCTTTACCTCTTCCTGATATGGGACTATTGAAGTAATGTTCAAAGCTCAAGCTGTGTTTGTCTTCTTGAAGCTGCTGCTCCAGCTGGCTTTATGAATCAGCCAGTGAGAACTCCAGGAAGACTCAGCCTCTGTGCTGTGCTTCCGCCCTCCTCCCTCTGCCAGTTCCTGCCTCCTGAGAGCAAACACCACTCCCTCCACAGGAAGAGAACACTGGGCTCGTCTGCTAGAATCAAAAAGACAACTTGGCAGGGAGATCTGGGGGAGTTCCATATACAGACAGAGGCACCCAGTGAGCCCCAAGTCACAGGACTATGGCTTTGGAGCAAGACGGGACCCAGAACCTTAGCCCTTGTTTAGGAGAGCAGAAAGCTGAGATCCAGGGAGGCCAGGAAACTGACAAGGTCCCACTGCTTCTTGTAAGTTTCAGAACCTTCAACAGAATCTTGCTCAGCTGGTCCAGTCTGCACTCCACTCCCTATTGCAAGCTGCCTCCAAATGGGCTTGGGAACTAACTTAGAGGGGTTCTAAACTTAGGATGCAGGGACTCTGAGGGGCTGTGGTTAGATTTCAATAGGTCTGTGAAGTCAATTGGGAGACAATTTCAACTTTATTGGAATGATTAAAATAAAATTTCAATAGATTTGTAATAAACTACAATGAAATTCTAATAAAATTGGAATAAATGGGAAACATGCCAATATAATTGAAATAAATTGGAATAAAATTCAAACATAAGTAAGTTGGAATAATTTGAATATAATCCCAATGCAATTGGAATAATCGAAATAAATGTCCAATATTTTCTTCTTCTTCATCCTCATCATCCCCCTCCTTCTTCCTTGTTCTTTGCTCTCTATGAAAATCATGAAATCAGGGAAGTGATACCATAAAATGCAAATTAATTGAATTTAAGTGAGGGAGGTCTGTGCAAATCACCTGCCTCATTTCCCCTTCCCACATCATCTGGATCCACTAGTAAGTTTTTTTTTTTTTTTTTTAGTTTTTTTTTAGTTTGCTAATAAATCCCATAATAAACCTCTTTTATCAAAGTTAAAGTTTAGTTAGTAAAAGGTGAAGATAGAGATAAGAGGGCACTGGAAACAGTGTTCCAGTGGGCAGATATCCTTGGCACGAGAAGCATAAGGAGGCCAAGTTTGGAACCTGCAAAGAAAGGATTCCATCTTGGCTCTTTTATAATGAGAGATTTAGCTAAAGGGGCTCCTGGGGCTGAACAAAGCAAGTTGGTTCAGATCTGATGGGGGCTGGGAGGACCAGGATATTCTATTGGAATTCAAAGGGATGCTTTTGATCAGGATTTATGAATCAAAGCTCCTAGTTTCTTGAATTGATAATGCATCAGCTAGGAGGGATTGGGAATCAGAAAGGAATAAATCCATCTGAAAGGACTAGTTTCTTAAAGGGACCACAACCCACATCATTCCCCCCTCAAGCAGTTAAAACTTAAATTCATTTAAGAAAAAAAAAAAGACTTGTGGCAGAATCTCTTATTGAGGCAGAATTGAAGATTTTCTCCAAGGATCTTCAGAGTTCCAGGGTCCCCTCTTCATTCCCCCATCAATAGTTACCTCTAAATGCATGTGGAAAAAAGGGTTATCTCCTCTTAACTGCTTTGTTCTGACAAGGGTTGTAGAGATTTTGGGGGTTCATGGCAGGAGGTGAGGCATGAGGTATGGGGTTCGGAGATGGCATCTAAGGGGTGTTTATACTGGTCAGTCGTTCCCAGTCAGTTGTCCCATGTTCTCCAGGCTTAAGGGCAGTTGAGAATCCATAGTTTGAAGCCTAGATGAAAAATTTCAGGAGTAGATTAAAAGTGGGGCATCATTCAGGGTGGAGATGGTGACATTTGGGAAATGGGGAAATGCATTAGGTCACTTCCCTGAGCTGCTTATAGAATGCTAATGGCCCATCTAACTATCAAAGAGAAGTAGGAGAAAATGCTGGGAGCAAAACATTATTTGTCTATAGCAAAAGGTGTTAAGTAGCCTAGAGTTTAGCCCTTTTACTCTTAATTTTCAGGGAAGCTAATTTTTCCCGGGGTTGTGATTAAAGGTGTGGACTAAGAATTCAGGGGAAGCAGGAGGCCTTGATATCTAGTCAAGAAAAAGCAGTTTAAGCTCTTAGAAATTTTTTAAGTGTGCTGCTTTTCTTTAAAAGAAGAGAGTTGGTTCCTCAATAAGCAAAGATCCTGAACCTTCCCTCCTACTCTCCCCTTATGGGAAAGGGGTGGAAGGGGTCAGAGGGAGTTCCAAGCATCAGCATTGCCTACCCAGTTTACCAGCCCCTAAGGTATTCAGACTGTCCTGGGATAAAAGGGGAAACAGGGCCAGACACCAATTTCCTACCAGGGAGCAAGATGCCAAGGGATCAGTTCAGCCCCTGTAGTGTTTGCTGATGTAGTTTCTCCAGTGTTCCTCCTGCCTGGAACTCAGGACAGAGACTGTGGTCTCCTCGGACAGTTTCTGTAGCACCTACAAGCCTAAGTCTGGGAAAGATTTGTATTAAAAGGGGCACATCTGATCTGTGTCTTTTTCAGGAGGTAGGAGTTGCCCTGAGAAGGAGAGCTGAGAGTCTCAGGTTAGAGAGTTGAAAGGAAACCAATAAGTGTTAGCAGCAGAGTGGAAGAAAATTCCAGGGCTCAGAATGGGCTCCTCTAGTTTTGTTCTCAGTATATTGGCCTTAGATCCCTGAAAAAAAGTTGAGGGGGTGGGTAGGTCCCAAGTCTCATTAGGTTGATTTTTTAGCTTTGAAAGAGGCAAGTTTGCTGGGTGTTTTGGCTTTCCCACTTTTTGCCTGATTGCAGAGGTAAAGTATCAGTCCAAGGGTTTGAAAGAGAAAAGAATGGATTTGTCCAGAGGGTTGGTGGGGGGAGAGGAATTGAAATTCAGTTAATCTATTCAGAGTTCAGGATTTGAGATTGAGGTATTTTTCTCAAGCCCAGTGTTTGTCTCTGCATTAAGAGACAGCTTAAAGGAGAATCTCTAGGCATGGAGGAGGGAAGCTGACCTATCTTTGCCACAAGCCCCAAAACTTTCCTTTTCTATAGCATGACCTTATCTAGATGTCTCTATGAAGGTGAGACAAAGAAACAGGAATTTGTCTGCCCAGTCTCCCCGGTGCCCAGACAAATCCTAACCCGAGCCCTTGCTTCGTGGGAGGGCCACCAATGATGACCCATGATGAGGACAAGGCTCTCCGGAATAGTTCCACCACTGGTCCCACCACTGGTACCCTGGGAAATTTGAACTTTCCCCCACTATAGAAAGGTGATATGGTGGGCTTGCCTCAGTGAAAACCTCCTGAGAAGGCCACCAATGTGGTAAGCCAGAGTAGCCAGAGGTGTGGTTAGAATGGGCGTGTTCTTCATTCAATAGCTCCTTGCCTAACTCCAGACAGTATTCATATTCTATAGCCCCTGGGCTGCTTGGGCTGCAATGCCAGAGAAACTGAAGTAGAACTGTGACATGACACAGCAAGGAAGAATTTGTCAGGGACCAACTATAGAACAGAGAACAAGTCTAGAGAGATCTTGAGAAAAACAAGAAAGACAGATCTCTCTCCTAAAGATGTTCACTGAATTGAAGTTAAGGAGTTTGGAAAACAAGTTCCATCTTTCCTTCTAACTCATTTCCTGCTGTAGTTCAGGGAATGAGAAGAGAAAAGAAAGAAAGAAGCCATCTTTACTCTCTTAACAATTAATTTTATTTGCCTTGATTCAGAGTTTTATTCCCCCAGGATCATTCTTGAAGCCGCAATCTGGCCAGGGTTGGAGGCTAGAAAAGAAATCCTTAATTGTTGGCAGGGACATAGAATTCCAATCCAGAAAAAAATAGGACAGAGTGTGCTAAGAGCAAAAGGTCTTGGGACTGAGAAAATTAGGAGCAAAAGAGTTCCCACCTATAAGGTTAGGTAGGAAAGTGAGAGAGAGAGAGAGAAAGAGAGACATAGCTAGGTTTAGCTAGGTTATCTCTCCAAGAGCATCTGAGGAAAGTTTAAGTTCCCTGAGGCTAGGAAAAAAAAACAGAGATCAGTTTGAAATCCCCTGTTTTTGTAGGCAGCCTAGTGAGCATTCAAAAACGTAATTTTGAGGCTTCTACAGTTAAAAGGCTGTGAAGGGAGGCATTGCTCTAAGGCAGGATGACCAAATCAGGGAAACAGAGTCCCGTTTTAAAATGTATGGGATAAGTTTTAAAATGTATGGTGTCATGTTCTTTTTCTCTAAATTGAAATCGTTTTCTAGGAGCAGGTTTCTTGGGAAGCTTCTGGAGGCAGCCTTAGTTTCAGTTCAGTTCCAATAATCACCAAATGTAGTCAGGAGTTAAAGTCCAGATCCTTTATTTTCTCCTTCCAAGACTTGTCTCCTTCCTTGGACCTGGTTAGCTTTCTGGAGGCCTATCTGTCTCCTTGGTTCCCTAAGAGCTCTTTCTGAATCTCTCCAGTCAGCTTCAGCCTCTTGTCCTCCCAATGTTTCCAGCCAGCACAACTATGAAAGTTAGAATGAAACTTGACTCCTCCTCCCAGAAAGTGGGCTTGTGGGTTTCCGACCTCTGACGTGTGAATCTCCCAAAGTCCTCTCCCAAAGTCCTCTTTGGCCCCCAATCTCCTGGAGCTTCCAGTGAGCTTGTCCTTTTAAATGCTCTTTTAAAGATGTGAAAGGTGTGAACTCTGAACTAGAGAACTTTTAGGTACCATACTAAATTAGACAACCTACTTAGCACCTTGTAAGAATCCAAACAGTATGGGACAAGCTTACTTCCTAAGAGGGCTTAAATAATGTTAGATATGATGGGATACCACAGATATGTTTTAATTTGCATCTCTAATAGAGATTTTGACCATTTTCTTTTATGTGAATATAAATAGTTTAGACTTGTTCATATCCTTTGACAATTTATCACTTAGGGAATGAGTTTTTTCACAAATTTGACTAAATTGTTATATATTTGAAAAAATGAAACCTTTATTAGAGAAACTTCTTGCTAATTTTCAACAAAGTTTTCTGCTTTTAACTTAGGTTGCATTCGTTTTGTTTGTATAAAACTTTTTTTTTTTTAATTTTACATAAACATAATTATCTGTTTTACATTTTGGAATGCTCATATATCTTATCTGGTCCTACATTCTTCCCTTATTCATACATCTAGTAGATAAATTATTCTGTGATCTCCTAATCTGGTTGTGGTATCATCTTTTATATCTAAATTATGTACCCATTTTGACCTTATCTTGGCATACTGTATCAGATGTTGATCTGCACTTAACTTGTGCCATAATCTTGTCTAGTTTCCCAGAAGTTTTTTTTTTTTTAATTTATTTATTTATTCATTTATTTTTGTCCAGTAATGAGTTTTTGTTCCAAAAGCTTGAATTTTGGGGCTTATCATATTTTAGATTACTATAGGCCCTTCCATCTTCTGTTTCACTTGGGTTTTACAATGGTTTCCATAATCAGCGTGGAAATGTAACTTGTACAAGCACCTTTGATAGAAACAGGGAAACTTTAAGAAGAATGGAGAATTTTAATAGGTAGCAAAGTAAAGCTCGGGGCATTTCTAACCTATGAGAGTATAATTAGTAGTAGAATAGTTATGATTTATCATGTATAAATCTTTTCATAGGGATAAGGAATTTAGCTCAGCAACTTATGAATTATTATTTCACACACTGAAAGTCAAAGGAAATAAAGAACATAAAAGTCAATAGTTTAGAAATGAAACAATCAGGAATATTTATTGAGCTCCTTCTGGGCACTGGGCTGGATGCTGTAAATCCAAAGACAGAAAAACTGCCCACAAGGAGTTCACAACCTATAAGGATTTCTTTGGACCATTATCATCAACCTAGGGACACTTCTCTACCTCATTTAAACTTTCTGAAAACTTCCCTAAAATCACATCCATTTTATGAGTTACCATCCATAATGGTAGAGAGGAATCATTGCAAACAAAAACCCCATCTCACACCAATGTTGAGGCAGGGGAAGCAAAGCAATGGTTCTCTATTCATAGAATTGGGGGGTTGTCAATTTAGAACTGGAGGGGACTTTAGAGATCTTCCTCCTCCTCATTTAGATTTGAAAACAGAGACCCAGGTTCAAGGGACTTGCCCCAAAATCATCCAGTTGGTAGGTGATAGGGCTGAGATTTGAACTCAGCCTTCAAATCTTCATCCAGTAAGGACTCTGTGCTTTCCTTTTGCTGATGTTCACACCTCTCCCTTTTCTGAATGGGAATGTTCAAACTGGGCCACAGATACCATCCTTTGATCTCTCCCCTCTTTTTTCCTCCTTGACTTATCTGCCTGTCTCCAACCAAACTCCAAAGGCAGGAAAATAAGGATGGTTCCAGATTTTTCCCTGTGTTTCTTGGAAGATCGCACCCCCAGGCCTGGCTTGATCTACATCTCTCTAGGAATGGCACAGATTTTGTAGGGGACAGGAGAGATGGTTAAGCCACTTCGGGAGTCCAGATTCAGCTGGGTGTTTGGGGGAGGCTGGAATGTGAACTTCTGGAGCAGGCTGGTGAAGAAAAGGAAGAGCTCAGTCCGAGCCAGCTGTTCTCCCAGACACACCCTCTTTCCTGAAAGGCAAGGAGATCAGAGTAAATCCACTAATGCTTGGAATAGGCTAGGGGTTGGGGATGGGGATCTCAAGGGCCTGGAAGTGAATCCTGGCATTGGGATTGGTCTTAAAACCATTATTTAGTAACTGGTCCATAGCCATAGCTGATCAGAATCCAAGCCTCCCATATCAACTTTGCTACACTGCTGCTCACCTCAGAGACATAGTATAGTATGTTTGTAGGCAGCAGAACTGAGTTCAAATTTGGATGCTTCTCACCCAGATGTCACCAGAAATGTCACTGAGTGGTCCCAAGTTTGCTCATGTGTGAAATGAGGTAGTTGGATGATGTGACCCCCAAGGGCTCTTCTAACTCTGAATCTAAGAACTGACTCCTGTGGAGCCTTAGGAAAGAATGGTTCCGGTTCTAAATTTAAGGCATGTGAGTTCAATGGAGAGTGCTGGACCTGGAATCAGGAAGTCTTCAGTTCAGATCCTACTCCTGATACTAAGAAGCTGTGTGAGTCTGGGCAAGTGACCCAAGTGCTCTCAATCTCAGTTTCCTTAAGTGTAAAAAAGCATCTGCTTTACAGGGAAAGATGTAAAGGACCTTGCCAACCTTCAAGTATTGTCTAGTATTACTAGTACTAACATTATTACTACTGCTGCTATTACTAGTTACTTATGACTACTACCACCACTACTACTACTACTATCCATCCAATCTCAACAAACTCAAATTATTTCTGGTGGGAGAAGTGTTGGATTGGCCATAAGGACACTAAGGAACCTTCAGTTCCATAAGATCTGGCCAAACTAGCTGTTTCTTAATATGGAATAAAGTTACTGAATGATTCTGTGACTTTTCAATACCCCAGATATCCCAACCCTTAATCTGTTATTGTTCATTCAGAAATGTCAGGAAAGCAGCTCCCCTCCTTCAGCCTTCCTTCTGGCCTCTGGAAGAAAAGTGATGATCAAGATTCATACGCAAATGGACAGAACCTGGCTTGGGAGCCAAGAAGATCATTCATTCAGAGATGGAACTCGGAGGGACCTCAGAAAGCAATCCAGTCAAGCTTTTTCATTTTATAGATTTGGCAATTGAGTTTCAGGGAAGTTAATGATATGATTATGTCCTTCCCTGCCTTATATGTAATAGATAAAAGATCTTCTTTAGCAACAAGAGGTGACTTATTTTAAGTGATTTCCAGTTTACAAAGGACTCTGGTACAGGATTTATCACCATCAGGTGAAGTGTTAAGTAATTAATTCATTGAATAAACTCTCAAGAATAATAATATGAGCTGATACTTATGAAATGCTTTAATGTTGGCAAATCCTTTAAAAATATCTGATTTAGTTCTCAAAACAACACTGGGAGGTTGATACTATTATTCTCCTCATTTCACAGATGAGGAAACTGAAACAAATCTTACCTAATAAGTATCTGGAGTCAAATTTGAACTCATGTTTCCCAAGCCCAGAACTCTCTTCACTATCTCACCCAGCTTCCTGAATATCTATTAAGTACTTACAATATGTCAGGCACTGAAATAAATGTTAGAAACAAAAGGAAGAAGCAAAAATGATTCTGGCCCTCAAGGAGCTTATATTCTAGTGACAAAGCGAATAGCAAGTTCATAGACACAGAGTAGGGCAACCAGGAAGGTAGGGCCAATGCATGAGTCAGAAGATGTGACTGTGGTGTGGATAGAATTGCTCCCAGGACTGAGGGGAAAAGGCAAGATAAGGCCAAGTTACAAGTACATCCAATTGATCAACATTAATTTTATAAGCAATAGGGAGCCTTCATAGCTCACTGAGCAAGGGTGAGGGCAGGGGCTAATAGGATTAGATATACACTTAGGGACAACCATTGTAGCATCTGGGTGGAAGATGGATGATTTAGCAAAATGACTAGATGCAGGGAAATCACTTAGGAGCTTATTGCAATAGTCCTGGTGAAAAATAAGTAGGCCCTATAGGGATGATAACACTTTGGAAACTGTAAAGTGCCATATACATTTATTTCACACATATGTATGTATGTATGTATGTATATATGTATATATACACACATGTATATATACACGTATGTATACGCATATATATGTATGTATATATGCATATGTATGTATGTGTATATATACATATATGTATGTATATATGCATATGTATATATGCATATATGCACACATATATATGTATATATGCATATATATGTGTATGTATATGTATGTGTGTATGTGTATATATGTGTGTCTGTATGTGTATATTTTTTTCATTTTAATAAGATTTAAATAGTTTTAAATATTTAAAAAATATAATCTCTTAAATTTCAAAGTCTGATCAATAGATTAAATTTAAGAAATATATTTATTTTGAACTAGTTTTAATATTTTTATAATTTGAAAAATATTTTTATAATTTTTAAAATACATATTTATAAATGTAAATTTGGTGCTTCAGGTGTCATTCAAACAGGATGACTGAGGCAGCACTGATGGTTAGGATACTATTCTTTCCATCTCTGTTTACCCAGGCTGCTTCCCCACATTAGTCAATACCTTCTCTTCCTTCCTGACCATTAGAACCCTCAACTTCCTTCAAAGCTCAGCTCAGAGGCTGCCTTCAATTGAAAGAGCCTTCTCCTTGTTGAAATGTCTTTGTATTTGCTTAGGACTAGAATATCACGGATTTGAGGGTGGGAGGGACCCTCCAGGCCACCTACTCTAACCCTGTCATTTATAGATAAAAAACAGGCTCTCAGAGTGTCTGGGTCACTCCAAGTCACACAAGAAGAGACATGATTAAAACTTAGATCCTCTAGTTTGAATTCTTGGGATTCTTGGTTCTTGGCTTAGAACTGAAAATAACCTTATTGGCCATCTAGTCTGATACCCTCACTTAATAGATGAGGAAACTGAGGCAAGGCATTTCAGTTAGATTGCCCTGGAACACCCAGGGTTAAGTACCTGAACTTGTGGTTGTGGTTGGACCTGGTAGAACTTTGGGGTCCTTGCAAAGGGTCTGTAAATCCATCAGGCAGAACCCAACCTGAAGATGGAACTTTGCTCCCCCATTGCTATTCTTTAGAGAATGCAGATTAGCCCTCCCTGTCTCCTCAGACAGATGGCTGCCATGTCCCTTCCAGACTCACTTAGAGACTTTTCTTCAAAAGGCTGAAGGTGCTCTGGTGATGAATGAACTACAAATCCACATTAGATTTTTGCTGTGACCACCACATAGCATCTAGGAGGCACAGTGGATGGAGTTCAGGGACCTGGGGGTGATTTCATATTGAACATTCAATATTGTGTGGCTGTAGGCTCATGACTTACCCTTCCTGACATAATGTTTCTTGATCTGTAAAATGGGTACCTGTAGTCTCTTACCTCTTGGAGTGGTTATGAAGCTCCAAAGGGATGTGATCTCTTGTAGATTTTAAATGGCTATCTAAAAGTCTGCTATTTTATATTTAGTTGAAATATAATTACTCAATCATTGACTTTTACTAGTATTTGCACTCTCAAATGGTTGTGGGCAACAGGAAGTAGAGACTCCAAAGTTTCTTCACATTAAAAAGGCAGTTGCCCCCAGCCTAGGGCCCCTTCCCTACTAAGTGTGGCTCACCCATTGAGAAAGGCAGAAAGGACTCTCTTTTCTTAAATTGACCGTTCTCCAGAAAATGTTCCGGGTTGAAGGTGTCTGGGGTAGCCCACTCCTTGGGATCCCTGTGTAAGGCAGTCATGTTGGTGGACAATATAGTCCCCTGGAAACAAGAGAAGAAAAGTGATTCCAAATTTGAGGAAGAAGTAACCTGACCCACCCTCTCATTTTACAGAAGAGAGCCAGAGGGAGCATAGAATAATAGGGCTTTTTAGCAGTCAAGCCTGTTGTGGGACTCGAGAGTTCTTAAGGCAGGGGATCCCACTAGTAAGACTTAAGATCCCTTCTCAGAATCATGTTTTAGAATGAATGAAATGAAACACATAGGACCACAGGGTAAACTGATTACATTGAAATATAGCAATCCAATAAAAAACAAAATAAAACAAAAAATAATCTCATGAATTCTAATTAGGTTAAGAACCCTGCTCTTAGAGAGTTATAACTTTAGAACTGGAAGGGATTATAGGGATCATTGGCCTTATCCCTCTCATTTTACGTATGAGTAAACTGAGACATTGAAAGGTAGACTCACTCCAGGTCACAAGATAGTGGTATCAGGAAGAATGAATCCAAATGCTTTATCCTAAATTGCCCATTTGGGGCAAGTGTGATGCCATGGGCATTGGGGGATTTGCCTTCCAGTTGGCCTCTGCTCCACACTAACTCATGCTTGTTTATGAATCAAATTGAAAATCAGTAAGTTTCCCAGAAAGCAATGTGCTTTAAATTAGTAAATTCCCTGAGAAGTCGTATAAGAAATTATGTGATAAATGCCATACTGTGAAAAACACAGGGACAGCAGATAAAGAAGCCCATTCAAAAGCTTCACAACAGATTGGTTAAATACAAGATTATATCACTGTTAAATATAGAAGTAGAACTTAAGATAACTCTGAGGTAGCACTTGACACCTCTCAGACTGGCTAAGGTGACAGGAGAAGATGATATTAAATGTTGGAGGGAATGTGGGAAAATGGCAAAATAATATGTTCTTGATGTTACTGTGAACTGATTCAACCATTCTGGACAGCAATTTGGAACAATGCTCAAAGGGCTATCACACTCCATACCCTTTGATCCAGCAATGTCTCTACTGGGCTCGTATCCCAAAGAGATCATAAAAGAAGGGAAAAGACCCACATGTGAAAGACCAAATTCATGTATCCTAGACCAAGCTGTGTTCTATAATCCATGTTTTTTAGTTTCATCTTCTTCAACTCCAGTCCCCAGGGTACATGGAAGCCATGGAGTCGCTTCAGGTTCATGGGAGAGAAAGTCATTTACCTTTGGCACATAATATCCTGCCACTGTGGTATCAACTGTGGCCACTTTGGGTGCATTGAAAGGAATAATATCTCCCATTCTTTGAACTTCATGAACAGCTGCATAAGTGTAGGGCATATTCTCCTTATCAGCCATGGTGGGCTGCCGAGATTGGCCAATCACCCTGTCTATCTCTTCTTGTATTTTGCCTAGAAAGAAGATGGAAAATTTTTGGACACAAACTATAACTCAGATTTAAAGCACATTTACAATTTTGCAAAATATTTTACAGGTTTTATCTCATATGAGCCTCATAACAATGCCACGAGGATGGTGCTATTGTTACCCCCATTTTGTAAAGGAAAGATAGGTAGATAAAAGTTAAGACTTGCTCAATCACCAATGTAGACAGAATTGAACTCAAGGTTTTCCTTTCCCTCTTATTCAGTTTTCTTTGATCCTGTAGAAGAACTACATTCATACATATGGTTGGATAGAGACTTAACTGATTAATGCCAAAAAAGGATGTTGTGTTTAATGGCCATTGATACCTGATTTACAAGTCAACCATGTGTAGGAGACAGTTCTGAAAGACAAGTAGTAATTTAGAACTAAGATAACTTGACTCGCTATGTGAACTTATCCCTGAGAAAGAACTTCTGAAGTCTGTAGCCAAAAACAAAGTTATTTCAAGTCAAGGCAACATTAAGCATCTGCTCTGTGTCCAGAACTCTACTGAACTAACACTTAAAAGAAAAAGAAAGGCAAAAGACAACAGTGTCCTCAAAGGAGCTTAATATCTAATGATGGAGACAACATGCAAACAAGAGACAAGCAGGATAAATTGGAGATATCACGGCAGGAAGACACAAAAATTGAGGTGTATTGGGAAAGACTTTTCACTGAAGATAGGCTTCCATATGGGACTTGAAATATGCAGAAAGCTAAAAATGAATGATAAGGAGGAAAAGCATTCCAGGAATAAGGGGACAGACAGAGAAAAGATCCAGAACCATGAGGGGGAAGGTCTTCTTGGTGGAATGACTAAAATGCTGGTTGTACTAAATCAGGGAGTAAGGTATAAGAAAACTAGAAATATAGAATAGTGAGCTTAAAAAGGTCTTTGAATGTTAAATAGGGCATTTTGGATTTGATCCTAGAAGTGATAGTGTGATATTGGAGTTTACTGAATGGGGGGAATCACTCAATGTGATTGAATGGAAGAAGGTTGGGAGTGGGGAGAGACATGAGGCAGGCAGAACCACCACAGGCTATTGCAGTTGTTCAGGTGTGAGAAGACCGGACTTGGAACAAGGTGAGGACAATGTTGGATGAGAGAGAATATTCAAGAGATTTTGCAGGCCTTGACAACAGATTAAATGAGTAAGTGAGATAATGAGTAAATGAGGAATTCAATGTTTAATCATGCTTTTTCACAAGAATCCTTCAAATACTTGGAAGACTGCCTTTATGGTTCCCTTAACATTTGACATATATATATATATATATATATATATATGTATATATATATAATATATATATGTATATATGTATATATGTATATATATACATATATATGTGTGTGTATATATATATATATATACATATATACATATATATGTATATATATATATATATATATATATATATGTCATATTCCCAGGGAAATATTTTAATCCTATTGTTTTTCTCCTATTTATTCTGTCTATATCTTGCTTGCCCATAGCTTTTTGCTCTCTCCCATTACACAGCAAACTCCTTGAGAACAGGGCCTTGCTGCATTATTTGTTGGTTGTTGTTTAATTATTTTGTTTGCTTTCTTTGTATCCCTAATACTTATCTCAGTGTGTGCCACAAAGTAGTTACTTAATATGCGTTCAATATATATCTCAAAAGTCTTGTCCAAAGTCTCATGACCACTTACATGAGAAGCTTGAACTAGAAAACAACCTTCTGACTCAATTCAGTTTCTGTTTCTCCAAGATTTTTGCAAGGAGGGGGGGATTGCTTTCATTCTCTGTATTTATGTCCCATGTGTTTGGCATATAGTAGGCACATAATAAGTACTTATTTGATTTCCATGATGCTGAATGGCTATTTAGAAGCCTACTTTGGGGTTTTGTCTCAGAAATGTAGCAGAAATGGTTCATTTTGGATGTTACCTTAAATAAAATAAAAGTATATATAGTTCTGGGATTTTCAACTTGGAAACTGTGGATTTCTCTAAATAATTATTGGTAGAGATGTGAAAATCCATAATCAGTCTATTGATCCTTATTCTGATCTTATTTTAAATCTATGGAAACTTTTTAAAATATTTTAAAAGCACACAAATTCATTTGTATATATTACTTTTTGTTATTACAGAATTTTTCAATAAATATAGTTCATTAAAATATTAATAGTAATAATATAGTAATTGGCATTTATATAACACTTTAAGTATTACAAAACATTTGGTATTTTTCAAGATGTTTGATTCTCAGAATGACATATGGAGTAATGGCTATTATCCCCATTTTACAGATGAAGATACAGAACTTTAGAGAAGTTATATGATTTACTCAGAATAATGTGATTAGCAAATACCTGCATCAGGCACATTTTTTTTAAATTACAATTTCATTCTCTCTTTACTGCCTTAGTCAGCAAATACTATCATATGAGGAGTTGCAAGAAATTTTGATATTAAAAGGGGGTTTGTATGATTGTGAAAAAACAGTAATCAACTCTCTATTGCAATAAGAATATGGCAATAAGAATAAGACAAGGTGTGTAAAAGTACTTGAAAAATTCACAAGATAAATTCTTTAGGGCAGAATTCTAGAGGTGCATAGCCTCATGTTATCACTGTACCTTGGATCTCCGGATAAAGGGCCATATAAAGAAGTGCCCACCTCAGAGTGGTTGAAGTTGTCTCTGTTCCAGCAAAGAAGAGGTCCAGGGTACAGAAGACTAAATTTGTTTCATTAAAACTAGAATGGATGTTATCCTTAAATTAAAAAGACAAAGATCAATCGGTTAACACAAAAATAATTGATAATGGAGCCTGGGGAAGGTAAAGGTGGCAGATCTCAGACTTTTGTTAACTCTCAAAATATAGTAACTGTTGCTAACACTGAGAGCTCTCATTTCTTTTTTTTTACCTTGAAATATTCTTTTATTTTCCAATTTTTATATAAAATTTTGAGTTTAAATTTTTTTCTCTTCCTCCCACCTCTCTGCCCCTCCTAAGATTGTAAGCAATTTGATATAGGTTACATATGTGCATTCATGTAAAACATTTTACCTTTTAGTCATGTTATGGAACAAGAAATAGAAGAAAAGGAAGAAAATTATGAAGTATGAAATAAAAAAGTGAAAATAGGAATCTTTGATCTGCATTCAGATTTCATCAATTCTTTCTCTGGATGTGAATAGCATTTTCTACCATGAATAGTTCTTTCGATTTGTTCTAGATCATTATGTGACTTAAAAGAACTAGATTATTCATAATGGAGCATCTGACAACATTTCCAATAGTTTTCCCCCAGATTTTCTAGTTCTGCTCACTTCACTTTGCATCAGGGGATGCAAGCTTGTTCAGGATTTTCTGAAATCCACCTGCTTAACATTTCTAATAGAATAATAGTATTTTATATTTATACATCATGACTTGTTTAACCATTTCCCAGCTGAGGGGAATCCTTTCAATTTTCAAATCTTATCCACCATGAAAAGAGCTACTACAAATATTGTACATGTCCATTCTTTCCCCTTTTTGTGATCTCTTTGGAATACAGACATACTAGTGATGTTGCTGCATCAGATGGGATGGATATATCTATTGTCTTTAGGAATAGTTCCAAATTCCTTTCCAGAATGGCTGGATCAGTTTACAACTTCACCAACAGAGCATTAGAGTCTCAGTCCTTCAAGCGCATTTTCTATGGCATTCATCATCTGCTTCTTCTATCATATTTTCCAATCTGATAAATATGATGTGGAAACTCAGAACTGTTATCTAATTATTAGTGATTTAGAGAATATTTTCTCTATATCATTATAGATGTTATTATAGATTACAGATGATATAGATGGATTGGATTTATTTACCTGAAAACTATTCAAATTCTTGGATCAATCATCAAATATAAAAGAACTTATATTCTTTTTATAATAGTGGCTTTTTATTTTTTAAAATACATGCAAAAATATTTTTACCAATCAATTATGCAAAACCTAATTTTCCTCCCTTCCTCTTCTCCTTTCCCCTCTGTTAATGACCTTGCCTAAGTGAAGGGGCAGTTCAAATCTCTGAGAGCCTCCACAGGTGTGGATTATAATATCTGAAGGAGTTGCAAAGCAACCTTTACTGACACAGGAGTTGCTTGTGGACTGGGAATGAAATAAATTGGAAGCAGAAGAAAGAGGAGAGAGGTCAGATAATGTAACTGTCTCTCAGTGAAGAGGGTCAGAGAACAGGAACTGCTTCTGAGTCTCCTTGTATCATCATCATCCTCTCACAGGAAGAGCTCCATTCTGAGTCAGACTTCCAGCAGACACTGGCAGTTGGCTCCTGTAGCACAACATCCCTTCCCTAACCAGTAAGTAATTCAATATAGATTCAATATATACAATTCAAGAACTTGTATTCTTATCAATTTTTCTTAGTTCCCTACATATTTGAAAGATAAGGCTTTTATCAGAGACACTTGCTGTAAAATTGTTTCCCACCTTTTTGCTTTTCTTCTCTCTTGGTTGCATTGGTTTTGTTTTTTAATTTAACGTAATCAAAATTATCCATTTTGCATCTTGTAAATACTCTTTTTCTCTTGTTTGAGTATAGATTATCCCCTTTACTATAGGTCTGACAGGTAAACTCTTCCTTGCTCTTCCAATTTGCTTATGGTATCATGCTTTTTGTCTAAATCATGCATGCATTTTCATCATATCTTGTTATATTGTGTAAGATGTTGGTCTATACCTTGTTTTTGTCACATTGTTTTTCAGTTTTCTTTGCTTTTGTCAAATAGTGGGTTCTGATCCCAGAGCCTCGGTTACTATGGTCATTGATTACTATGTCTTATGTATCTAATCAATTCAATGAGCCAGCACTCTATTTCTTAGACAGTACCAGATAATTCTGATGATTGATGGTTCTGAAATATCTTGAGATCTATTATAGCTAGGTTCCCTTTCTTTGATTTTTTTTTCAATAAGCCCCTTAATATTCTCAACCTATTGAATTCCCATGTGATTTTAGTTGTGATTTTTTTTTCTAGCTCTATAATTTTTGATAGTTTGTACTGTATGGCACTGATAAGTCAATTTATACAGAATTGTTATTTTTATTATATTGATTTGGCTTACACACAAGCCATTGATATTTCTCCAAATGTTTATATTAGATTTTTATTTGTGTGAAATATATTTTGTGAAGTTCCTGGGTCTGTCTTGGCAAATAGACTCCAGATAATTTTTATTATCTACAGTTATTTTAAATGGGATTTATCTTTCTATCTTTCTCCTACACTTTACTGGCAATACATAGAAATGCTGATTTCTATGTTTTGTTGTGTATCCTGCAACTTTGCTAAAGTTAATTATTTCAAGTAGATTTTTAGTAGATTTTCAAGGGTATCATTATGTCATTTACAAAGAATGAAACTTTTGCTTCTCATCACTTATTTAAATTCCTTCAATTTCTTTTTTGTTCTTTTATTGCTAAACTATCAGTTTTGGTACAATACTGAATAAAAGTGGTGATAATGAGCATCCTTATTTCATCCCTGATCATATGGGTAAACCTTCTAGCTTATACCTATTTTAGATAATGCTGGTTGATAGTTTTGGACAAATATCGCTTATCATTTTAAGGAGAGAATCATTATTCCATATAATTTATTTTAGTTGTTTTTAAGGGGAATGAGTGTTGGATTTTGTCCAAAGCTCTTTTTGCATCTAATGATATAATTGTGTGATTTTGTTGGTTTTCTTATTAATATTGCTAGTTATGCTGACAGATTTCCTAATACTAACTAGACCTACATTCATAGTATGAATCCCACCCAGTCATAGCATATGAATTTTGTGATATAATGCTACAATCTCCTTAACAGTGATTTTTTTCTTTAAAAAGTATAGCAATATTCATCAGGAAAATTGGTGTATACTTTTTTTTTTGCTTCTTCCTGTTTTAGATATCAGTACCATTTTGTGTTATAAAAGGACTTTAGTAGGATTCCTTTGTTCTATCCATGGGCAACATAGTTGCCTAGACGACCTTCCTTTAGTTCTAGGTTCATGTCCCCTCTATTTCATGCTCTTGTAATAGAGTACAAAGTAAAAAGAACTTTGGTCATAAAGTCTGTCTTCCATGATTACTGGGCAAATCCTTTATGGTGTTCTTCATCTGTGAAATGGAGATAATACCTCTGCTGACTATCTCATGGCATGGTGTGAGGATGAGAGTGGATGGGAACACAAACCATTTTGCATTTCTTGAAGTATCATATGCACCTAAGTAGCAGTTTTGTTGTTATTTTTAAGCATTTTTATATTTTCTAGTTAAAATAAATATCTTCTTATTGATTCATTATTTTAATAAAAAGAAAAATAATAGTATCACAATACTTTAATTTGCCAACTATTCCATAATCCTGTGAGATAGGTGGCTTAATAATATTGTATCCATTTTTCAAATGAAGATACGGAGACTTAGAGAAATGGTTTGTTCTTGAGTAAACTTGGTTGATGAATTTAGGATCTGGAATATAAATAGAAGCCCACCATTCTAAACTTTTACTATATAGAAAGTAGTCACAAGATCTTGAAGTGGAAAGGAGACCCAAGAAGCTTAAACTCAAATAGAAATGGGCCATTAACCTATATGTAAGGATCCCTGAAGACATATGATTTGCACTATCTATATTCTCATGCATTTATATTTATTTTGTTAAATATTTCTAAATTACATTTTAAATTGACTTAAGGATATTTCAGAGTGACATAGGCTGAAATGCTGCTTCCATATTTGACTGTTGCACAAATTCCCAGAGGGTTATATTTTGATTGTGTATATAAAATTGATAATTTAACTTATTTCTATATTGTTGTGAGGTTTGCAAAGAATATATGTGCAATAATTCTCATTAGTTTAGGAGGCACATATGAACTTAATATTACAGATAAGAAAAGCTTGGAGCTGAGAGATGAATTCATAGGGATGAAATATCAGAGCCAGCACCATCACAGTCAGTAAGTTTTAATTTAAAAAAAAAATGATACTTGGAAACAAAAAGCTGGTTCAAATCCAGCCTCATGTACTTATTAACTGTGTGACTACAAGTCAATTAACCTCTCTGTCTCAGTTTTCCCCCATATATAAGCAGAGGATTGAACTCAATGAATGCTATGACATCTGCTAGTTCTAAATAAAAATTGTGAGCTCTGCATTAAAACCAAAATAACAACCTCCATTACTTGTGCCCTTTACCTCCCAGGATTGTCATTGAGGAATGATATTTATATGATGAAGGAAATTTTGAAAATTTTAATAGATTACCCTTTCCAATTCTTCATGTTTTCTGATTTTAAACACTCAGTGCCCACATTCCACATTGTCTCCATTACCTTGGACAGCTCCTTCAGGTAAGCATCAATGAAGTCTTGGGGCTCCTCTGCATTCAGGTTTTCCTTGTGTTGTTTGATCACCCGTTCCACAAAAGATTCTAGCTTCTTCCACTCTCTAAAGAATTTCTGGTGAGCACCTGGCAAGAATTTCATTATCCAAGGAAACATATTGTACAACTAAGTAAATAAAAAAGAGAATAAGTATCAGTTCCTGTTTCACTGCCCTCTCTCTTCATCTTCCTCAATCTAAATCAGGACAGAATTCTTGACAATGGAATTTACCCTAATTCTATGTCCAACCATTCATGAAATTCACTCTCCCTATAACTACTGTCTAGTCCCCCATACTATTCTTCTTTCAATATCCAGGATGTCATTGAATCATCTCCAGATCCTTTGTAATATCCTAATGCACATAAGTAATTAATTTACAAGGTCATCAATTTAGGTAGCCTCACAATCTGTAAAGAAGATGGAGGGACATCATTTCTAGGGAAATCACTTGTACTTTGGACCTGCATTTCCCTTTTAGTCTTGCAGAATTCCCTTCTAGTGAATTTGTACTTTGGCTCTCATTTTCCTAAGAAGATAAATGTTATTGACCCTTTGGATTCATTTTCTTCCACAGCTTGACTCCTAAGAAAATTAAGTGAAATCATGAGCTGGTGACTCCCTCGGTGAGACTTACTCACTGACCAACCAGGAAAATTAGTTGGAATTTTAAATTAAGGTTTAATAAAACACAAGTTAGAATCCTGCTTCAGACAGATATTAGTTTAGGTCAGATCATTAACTTCTCTCAGACTGTTTCATTGTCTGTAAAATGGAGATAATAATAGAGCTACCTCGAAGGGTCATTGTTAGAATCTAAAGGAATCAGTACATCAACATGAATTTATTAACCAGTAAGTACAGTGCTCATTTAGTATAGTGTTGTAGTAAATGCTGCACATACAAAGGAAGAGTGAGTGAAAAGTAATCTGAGAGGGGAATGCATCAGACATTGGAGGGACTGGAAAAAGGCATCTGGCAGTACAGGTTAAAATTTACGCTCTTTCTTGAGGGAAACCAGGAGATATAATTGAGGAGGGAACACAATCTAGACAAGAAAAGCCAGTGCAAAGATACCAAATCAGAGCTTTTATTCTGTTTCTCTATCTCTTGTCTGTCTCTCTCTGAATTTCCTTTTCTTCTCACTGCTTTATTCTCTCTCACAGTCACTCTCGGCTCGCTTGTTCTCGCTCTCGGCTCTCTTTTCTCACTCTCGCTCTCTTTTCTCGCTCTCTGCTCTCTTTTCTCGCTCTCGCTCTTTTCTCTCCCTCTCGCTCTTTACTCTCACTCTCGCTCTTTTTTTCTTGCTCTCGCTCTTTTTTTCTCTCTCTCATTCTTTTTTTTCTCTCGCGTTTTTTTCTCTCTTGCTCTTTTTTTTCTCTCTCGCTCTTTTTTCTCTCTCTCGCTCTTTTTTTCTCTCTCTCGTTCTTTTTTCTCTCTCACTCTTTTTTTCTCTCTCTCACTCTTTTTTCTCTCTCTCTCTCTCTCTTTTTTTCTCTCTCTCGCTCTTTTTTTCTCTCTCTCGCTCTTTTTCTCTCTCTCTCGCTCTTTTTTTCTCTCTCTCGCTCTTTTTTTCTCTCTCTCGCTCTTTTTTCTCTCTTGCTCTTTTTTTTCTCTCTTGCTCTTTTTTTCTCTGTCTCGCTCTTTTTTTCTCTCTCTCGCTCTTTTTTTTCTCTCTCACTCTTTTTTCTCTCTCTCGCTCTTTTTTTCTCTCTCTCGTTCTTTTTTCTCTCTCACTCTTTTTTTCTCTCTCTCACTTTTTTTTCTCTCTCTCTCTCTCTTTTTTTCTCTCTCTCGCTCTTTTTTTCTCTCTCTCGCTCTTTTTCTCTCTCTCTCGCTCTTTTTTTCTCTCTCTCGCTCTTTTTTTCTCTCTCTCGCTCTTTTTTTCTCTCTCTCGCTCTTTTTTCTCTCTTGCTCTTTTTTTTCTCTCTTGCTCTTTTTTTCTCTGTCTCGCTCTTTTTTTCTCTGTCTCGCTCTTTTTTTCTCTGTCTCGCTCTTTTTTTCTCTCTCTCGCTCTTTTTTTCTCTCTCTCGCTCTTTTTTCTCTCTCTCTCGCTCTTTTTTTCTCTCTCTCTCGCTCTTTATTTTCTCTCTCTCTCGCTCTTTATTTTCTCTCTCTCTCGCTCTTTATTTTCTCTCTCTCTCGCTCTTTTTTTTTCTCTCTCTCTCGCTCTTTTTTTTTTCTCTCTCTCTCGCTCTTTTTTTTTTCTCTCTCTCTCGTTCTTTTTTTTCTCTCTCTCCTTCTTTTCTTCCCTCTGGAGGAGAAGATAAAATTCCTGCTTTCCTTCAAATTCTGCTCAAGAGACAATATGTTTTTCCCTATCCTGCTGGCTTATAATATCACTGATAATAACTTTTTCCCATTGGATTTATTCATTTGCATATACACTCACTTGAAAGCATGTTGTTTCTACCAACAGAATGTAAACAAACAGAGATCAGGGCTGCTCCAATTTTGTTATTGTATCCCCTTCTAGCACAGTACTTGACACACAATGAATACTAATGAGTATTCATAAAATGGTAATCTGGGACAATATTTTAGATAAATGTAAAGTTGCATAGAATTTTTTTCTTATTATTTGGAACTCAGTGTCTGGAACAACATGGATCCCGTAGGCATGTTCTTTCATGTCACTGTTTATAAAAGTCTTGTTTCTTTCCTCTCCCCTACTGTTTCTTTTTACTTCTTATAAATGCATGCCCCCAAATACTCAGCTCCTACCAATTCTCACAGACATTTTTGCTTCTTTTCCCATGAAGGAAGTCCATGACCCAACTGGCTTTGTGCCAGCCCTGCTCAGGAAGGGATGGTCTGTTACCTGACACTCCCACCTGCCTTCAAGCACTGTGACATCATCCAAAGTCTTTAACAGCTCCCGAAACTGGGAATCATGGTACTCAAAGCGATGTCCAAAAGTTACGGAGCAGATAATATTAGAAACAGCATTGTTGAGCTGAAAGTGGGGATCAAAGGGCTGCCCTGTTTACCAGAAGATAAAGGGGAAATGCAATTTTTCATGTTACTCATGTTCTTGGAAGGAACAAGAGGAATCCAATAACAACAAAAAGGAATCCAATAAGAGTTTTCTCCTATTTTCTCTTTTAAGTTTTTTTTCCTTATCCTCCCGCAACCCACTTTCTAGTACATATCTGCTTTGTTATTATTGTTCATAAGCAGCTAAAAGATGTGAGATAAAAAAGAAAATAGCATGTCCACTTTTTAAAATTTCAGTCGAGACTTGGGATTAAATGGACATAGTATTTTCAACATGGGTTATCAATTTGGCTGTGAATAAGCTACTTTATCTGTCTTTATTTCCATTTATTCATCAGTAAAATTAGGATGTTGGACTAGAAGGTAGAGGAACCTTCTACCCTCTACCTATGTTCTATAACTGATATGTCATTTTTATAAATTCACAAAGGTGTACCCATCTGTATAGTCGGCATAGACACAAAAATATACATATGTGGCTATCGATATATGTAAGTTTTTGTTGTTGTTCTTCCTTTTTTCTTGAAGAGGACCATGTCATCAGGGAGGTGATATCATGACACGCAAGTAAATTGTGTTTAAGTGGGGAAGGGCTGTGCAAGTTCACCTGACTCATTTTTTCCCCCAGAGTTATCTGGGTCCAGTGGCCAGATAAAGATCAGGAATACCAGAGAGGGCCCTGGATGCAATGGGAGACATTGATCTTTAAGTTAGCATCTTCAACATGTCTTACTTTGATTGAGGCCACGCCTATTCAGTGACTAAGGTTAGGCAGAAATTGGCACAATGAATCTGTGGGCTACTTGCATGAATGTAAATGGTATAGCTGGATATAAAACTGGAGATACTGGCATGAAAATAAAATATATGAGGTGAATAAGGAAGGGAGGCAGTATAAAGTAATGCATAAGCCTTGGAGCCAGGAAGAACTGTCCTCCCTCAGACATTTACTCAGATCTTACTTCAGACATTTACTAGCTGGTAACCTTAATTCGAATTCCTTTCCACTGTTGGTTATTTCCAGTTTCTCCTGTCTATAATGTGTTGAACATACTTGTTTACATGTTATACCCCCCCACCTTGGCCTTAGACTAGGAGCTCCTTCAGGACAATTATTTATTTTTCCTTTCTTTATATCCTCAGGATTTAGCCTAATGTTTGGAATATTATATCCATTGACTTGATTGACTGTGGACAAGTCATTTAACTATTCCACTCCCTAAGTGCCCTTTTGCAGAATGGGAGGAGATTTTGATTGATGGGTTCCAAGGCACATTCTTATCTAAATCTATAATAAGAAATAGAAGTCACAGAAGAGGAGGAAAGAGGAGTGACCTGTAATGGGCCAAAACTCTGGAGAAATATACTGAAAGGGCCCTTTAAATGGGCGGGCACAGCGCAACAGGAGATTTGATTGGCCCAGAAGTAATCTCTGTGGATATAGGATTGCCTTGTGGGTGGATATTGGCCATATTGAGATAGCTTTGTAATGGGTGACGGCTCTCTCGCTGGTTGGCTGTGTGTGTGACCTCACAGGCCCTTTATGAGCCCACTGTACACAGCAGTCACTCTCTTTAACCTGGCTCCCTAACCTGGGTGGCCAAGCCAAGCTTATGGATAGCAGAGAGGTAAGGAGTTTTGTAGAGAACAGGTGGGTCTTCAGACCAGGTATTCACTAGGGAGCTGACAAGTCAGGGCATTATGTGAGTAGGTATGATAAAGGCTTTTAAGATTACACGTGGCTGGGGGGGCGGAGCCAAGATGGCAGAGAAGAAACACACGACTCAGTGAACGTCCTCACTCCCTCACAACCAATTAGATAAATTAAGTCTCAGAATTAGCTCAGGACTGATAGATACCACAAGGACTGGAAGCACGACTTACCAGCTGAAGAGAATCTGGAGTTTCAACAGGAAAGGTCAGTTCTCAGGGGAGGAATAAGAAAGACCAGCACAGACGGTGGGGTAGGGGCACACTGCGCCCATTGCACTGGGAAGGGCTCTGGGATCAGAGAAGCCACTGAGGTAAAGGAATCTGGCACAGGCTGTTAGCTCTTCTCTGCTAATTATTTAGCAATTCAGAAGAGAAAGCCAAAATATTTTAAAACTCAAATTAGATTTTCCCCGATCCTGGGGGTGACTCAGCAGACTCAGCACCAGGGGGTGTGGCCTCAGCTACCACCTGAGAATAGTTAAGAGATTGACAAGTGGGTGGATACGGCCCAAGGCAACACACACTGCCTAGCTTAGCTGGAGGGAGTGGAACTCAGCTCCAGGAAGTCCCAGAGAAGCAGAACCTTTGAACTAGGGACCGCGGTTTCTGGCAGACACTTCCAGTTTGAGCACAGGGGCTTCTCACGTCACCTGCTGCAGACATCCACTCCCCACCCGGACACATAGGCTGGGCTTCATGCTGTCTTCACTATTCTACGCCCTTGAAGCACAGTAGTGCTAATCACCTCTGAGGCACTTCCAGGGAGGGGGTGGGGAACTCTCTCCCAGAGCTCTCTCTTAGCTCAGGCGCAGGGGCCGCTGCATCCATCCAGTCTGGGAGGAAGCTGGTAAAGAAGTAAATAATTTCCTACCCCAGGGACAGACCCCAAATCATTTTTTTAAATATGAGCAAAAAAGCTAGAAAAAACTATAGATTCCTTCTATACAGAGAAAGAGCGGGTATCCAACCCCGAGGAAGTTGACAACAGAGAATCAGCAGATAACAACCTAAAGGGGAACGATTCCTGCCCCCCATCACATAACTCTCTCCTAGAAGAAGCTCTTAAAAAATTGAGGGAGATCGAAGAAAAATGGGGAAAGGAAAGGGAAACTATGATAGAGAATAACAACGTCCTGAAATTGGAGTTGGAAAAAATAAAGAATTCACAGGAGATGCAGGGAAACAAAATTAGTGAATTAGAAAAGGTTAAAAAAACACAGGAAAGTAGGATTTCTGAATTGGAAAAGATAAAAAAGTCTCAAGAAAATAGAATTTCTGAATTGGAAAAAGAAAATAATTCTCAAAAAAAAAATTAGGGAAATGGAAAAAAATTCAATAGAGCAAAATAATTCATTTAAAAACGAAATTGGGCATTTACAAAAAGAACTAAAAACTGTGAAAGAAGAAAATAACTCCTTAAAAGTCAGGATGGAACAAATAGAAATGAATGATTCACAGAGAACCCAAGAATCAGTCAAACAAAACAAAAAAAATGAGAAGCTGGAGAACAACGTCAAATACTTACTGGGAAAATCTATAGACCTGGAAAATAGATCTAGGAGAGATAATCTGCGGATTATTGGACTTCCAGAAAACTATGACCAAAAAAAGAGCCTAGATTCTATTTTACATGAAATTATCAAAGAGAACTGTCCAGAGATAATAGAAACAGAAGGGAAAGTAGATGTGGAAAGAATTCATCGAACTCCTTCTGAAATAGACCCTAAAAAAAGAACACCACGGAATATAGTGGCTAAGCTGCAGAATTACCACACAAAGGAGAAAATCCTGCAAGCAGCTAGAAAAAAACAATTTAAATACCAAGGTGCCACAATAAGGGTCACCCAAGATCTGGCTGCCTCCACATTAAAAGATAGAAGGGCCTGGAACCTGATATTCCGTAAGGCAAAAGATCAAGGACTGCAACCAAGAATGAACTACCCAGCTAAGTTTAGCATCTTTTTCCATGGAAGAAGATGGTCATTCAATGAAACAGAGGAATTCTATATGTTTCTAAGAAAAAAACCAGACTTAAACAAAAAATTTGATCTACATCCACAAGACTGAAGAGAAACAGAAAAAGGTACACAGAACCCTTGAGAACTGTAACTCTGTTATGGGTATATAAAAAATACTCAAAGATAATTTGATTTTACTGATATAAAAGAAAAAAAGGGGGGTGTAGTAAAGGGAAGGAGGTCGGTTCAGAAAAAGGGGAAGGAGTGATAAAAAGAGGGAAACTACATCCCAGGAAGAAACATAGAAAATACACCATATCTGAGGGAACTTAGTGAGGGGGAGAATCATTGTGTGAATCTTACTCTCATCAGAAGAGGCTCAAAGAGTAAATAATTAACATATTTGTTTTTCAGAGAATTTTCTCTCACCTCATTAAAAGGGGGGAGAGGAAAAGGGAAAAGGAAAAGGAGAATAAGTGAAGGGACTTGGAGGGAGGGGGGAGGGATCCTAAAAAAAAAAAAAAAGAGGGAGGGTTGTGCATCACAAGGGGGGTCTGTAAATTAAATATAGGGGAGGGGGATCAGGGGGGTCAAGGGAAAAAAAGCATAATCTGGGGATAATACGATGGCAGGAAATACAGAATTAGTAATTTTAACTGTAAATGTAAATGGGATGAACAATCCCATCAAACGGAGACGGATAGTAGATTGGATCAAAAAGCAGAACCCTACAATATGTTGCCTACAGGAAACACACTTAAAGCAGGGAGATACATACAGAGTAAAGGTAAAAGGTTGGAACAGAGCCTATTATGCTTCAGGTAAAGCCAAAAAAGCAGGGGTAGCTATCCTTATCTCAGATCAAGCAAAAGCAGAAGTAGATCTTGTTAAAAAAGATAAGGAAGGAAACTATATCCTGCTGAAAGGTAGCATAAATAATGAAGCCATATCAATACTAAACATATATGCACCAAGTGGTATAGCATCTAACTTTCTAAAGGAAAAGTTAAGAGAACTGCAAGAAGAAATAGACAGTAAAACTATAATAGTGGGAGATCTCAACCTTGCACTCTCAGATTTAGACAAATCAAACCACAAAACAAACAAGAAAGAAATTAAAAAAGTAAATAGAACATTAGAAAAACTAGGTATGATAGACCTTTGGAGAAAACTGAATGGCAATAGGAAGGAATATACTTTCTTCTCAGCAGTTCATGGATCCTATACAAAAATTGACCATATACTAGGACATAAAGATCTCAAAATTAAATGTAGGAAGGCAGAAATAATAAATGCCTTCTTCTCAGATCACAATGCAATAAAAGCTACATTCAGTAAAAAGTTAGGGGTAAATAGACCAAAAAGTAATTGGAAACTGAATAATCTCATCTTAAAGAATGACTGGGTGAAAGAGCAAATTATAGAAACAATTAACAATTTCACCCAAGATAATGATAATGATGAGACATCATATCAAAATCTTTGGGATGCAGCTAAAGCGGTAATAAGGGGAAATTTTATATCTTTAGAGGCTTATTTGAAGAAAATTGAGAAAGAGAAGATTAACGAATTGGGCTTACAACTTAAAAGGCTAGAAAAAGACCAAATTATAAACCCCCAACCAAAAATTAAACTCAAAATACAAAAATTAAAAGGAGAAATCAATAAAATTGAAAGTAAAAAAACTATTGAATTAATAAATAAAACCAAGAGTTGGTTTTATGAAAAAGCCAATAAAATAGATAAACCTTTGGTAAATTTGATCAAAAAAAAGAAAGAGGAAAATCAAATTGATAGTCTTACAAATGAAAAGGGGGATCTTTCCACCAATGAAGAGGAAATTAGAGAAATAATAAGGAGTTACTTTGCCCAACTTTATGCCAATAAATTTGATAACTTAAATGAAATGGATGATTTCCTCCAAAAATATAGGCTCCCTAGATTAACAGAGGAGGAGATAAATTGCTTAAATAGTCCCATTTCAGAAAAAGAAATAGAACAAGCTATTAATCAACTCCCCAGGAAAAAATCCCCAGGGCCAGATGGATTCACATGTGAATTCTACCAAACATTTAAAGAACAATTAGCCCCAATGTTATATAAATTATTTGAAAAAATAGGGGATGAAGGAGTCCTACCAAACTCCTTTTATGACACAGACATGGTACTGATACCTAAACCTGGTAGATCGAAAACTGAGAAAGAAAATTATAGACCAATCTCCTTAATGAATATTGATGCTAAAATCTTAAATAAGATATTAGCAAAAAGACTTCAGGAAATCATCTCCAAGATAATACACTATGATCAAGTAGGATTTATTCCAGGAATGCAGGGCTGGTTTAATATTAGGAAAACTATTAATATAATTGACCATATTAATAATCAAATTAATAAGAACCATATGATCATCTCAATAGATGCAGAAAAAGCATTTGACAAAATCCAACATCCATTCCTACTAAAAACTCTTGAGAGTATAGGAATAAATGGATTATTCCTTAGAATAATCAGGAGTATATATTTAAGACCGTCAGTAAGCATAATATGCAATAGAAATAAACTGCAACCTTTCCCAGTAAGATCAGGAGTGAAACAAGGTTGCCCACTATCACCATTACTATTCAATATAGTACTAGAAACGCTAGCCTCGGCAATAAGAGCCGAGAAAGAGATTCAAGGAATTAGAGTAGGAAATGAGGAAATTAAACTATCACTTTTTGCAGATGACATGATGGTATACTTAGAGAACCCCAAAGACTCTGCTAAAAAGCTACTAGAAATAATTCAAAATTTCAGCAAAGTGGCAGGATACAAAATAAATCCACATAAATCCTCGGCATTTTTATATATCACTAACAAAATGCAACAGCAAGAGATACAAAGAGAAATTCCATTCCAAACAAATGTTGAGAGTATAAAATATTTGGGAATCCATCTACCAAAGAAAAGTCAGGAATTATATGAGAAAAATTACAAAACACTTGCCACAAAAATAAAATCAGATTTAAATAATTGGAAAGACATTCAGTGCTCTTGGATAGGCCGAGCGAATATAATAAAGATGACAATACTCCCCAAACTAATCTATTTATTTAGTGCTATACCAATCAGACTCCCAAGAAACTATTTTAATGACCTAGAAAAAATAACAACAAAATTCATATGGAAGAATAAAAGGTCAAGAATTGCAAGGGAACTAATGAAAAAAAACTCAGAGGAAGGTGGTCTAAGTGTACCTGATCTAAAGCTATATTATATAGCAGCAGTCACCAAAACCATTTGGTATTGGCTAAGAAATAGACCGGTAGATCAGTGGAACAGATTAGATACAAAGGACAAAAAAGGGTACATCTATAGCAATCTAATCTTTGACAAACCCAAAGATTCCAACATTAGGGATAAAAATTCATTATTCAGAAAAAACTGTTGGGAAAACTGGAAATTAGTATGGCAGAAATTAGATATGGATCCACACTTAACACCAAATACCAAGATAAGATCAAAATGGGTCCATGATTTAGGCATAAAGAGGGAGGTAATAAATAGATTAGAGGAACAGAGGACAATCTACCTCTCAGACTTGTGGAGGAGGAAGGAATTTATGACCAGAGGAGAACTAGAGATCATTATTGATCACAAAATAGAAGATTTTGATCACATCAAACTAAAAAGTTTCTGTACAAATAATACTAATGCAAACAAGATTAGAAGGGAAGTAACAAATTGGGAAAATATTTTTAAAAACAAAGGTTCTGACAAAGGTCTCATTTCCAAAATATATAGAGAACTGACCATAATTTATAAGAAACCGAACCATTCTCCAATTGATAAATGGTCAAAGGATATGAACAGACAATTCTCAGAGGAAGAAATTGAAACTATATCCACTCACATGAAAGAGTGTTCCAAATCACTACTGATCAGAGAAATGCAAATTAAGACCACTCTGAGATACTACTACACACCTGTCAGATTGGCTAAGATGACAGGAACAAATAATGACAAATGTTGGAGGGGATGTGGGGAAATTGGGACACTAATACATTGCTGGTGGAGTTGTGAAAGAATCCGGCCATTCTGGAGAGCAATCTGGAATTATGCCCAAAAAGTTATCAAACTGTGCATACTCTTTGACCCAGCAGCGCTACTACTGGGATTATATCCCAAAGAAATACTAAAGAGCGGAAAGAGACATATATGTGCCAAAATGTTTGTGGCAGCTCTTTTTGTTGTAGCTAGAAACTGGAAGATGAATGGATGTCCATCAGTTGGAGAATGGTTGGGTAAATTGTGGTATATGAAGGTTATGGAATATTATTGCTCGGTAAGAAATGACCAGCAGGAGGAATATAGAGAGGCCTGGAGAGACTTACATCAACTGATGCTGAGTGAAATGAGCAGAACCAGAAGATCACTGTACACTTCAACAACAATACTGTATGAGGATGTATTCTGATGGAAGTGGAAATCTTCAACATAAAGAAGATCCAACTCACTTCCAGTTGATCAATGATGGACAGGGGTAGCTACACCCAGAGAAGAAACACTGGGAGGGGAATGTAAATTGTTAGCACTAATATCTGTCTGCCCAGGTTGCATGTACCTTCGGATTCTAATGTTTATTGTGCAACAAGAAAATGATATTCACACACATGTATTGTACCTAGACTATATTGTAACACATGTAAAATGTATGGTATTGCCTGTCGTCGGGGGGAGGGAATAGAGGGAGGGGAGGTAATTTGGAAAAATGAATACAAGGGATAATATTATAAAATATATATATATATATATATATATATATATATATATATATATATATATATATATATATAAAATAAAAAAAAAAAGATTACACGTGGCTGTTCTTGAGCATGCTACTGCTTATTAAACTATAGATTCAAGAGATCATGGCCAGAGACCTTTGATGGCCTCAGAGGTAGAGTTGGCACTGCAAAGGTCAGTGGCCAAAGGTACTCTGTTGGGCCTAGGGAAGACTAGTAATTATAACTGCCAGCAGGGCATGTTACAATATACTTGAGGCAAGGATTCTTACATAAAGTGCTAAATCAGTGGAATTGATAAGACAATGGTTATCTAGTATAGCATGGTGATTAATAGTTCTCTAGTTTGGTATGATTGATTTAATCTTACAAAAATAAGGATTCCCTAGTGATTTTATACTCAGTATGATGAATGGATTTAATTATAATAGAGTATTTAAGAAGTCAGAGTTAGATCTAGAGGAAGACTCAAAGAGAATTGTAGACAGAGACCCTCATGGTGGCTGGCTTGCCTCCTTCTTTTCTCTGCTGAGACCAGGGCCCTTCTGAAAGTCCCCCCAGAAAGCTAGTCCAGCCCCAGGAGAAGGAGACAGACTGTGAAGGAAATAATAAAGACTTGGACTTTATTCCCAAATGTTCTTGTGGTACTTATTCTGCTGATACCAAGGCTGATCCGGAGACCTCCAGAAAACTAACCATAACATTAGTGGTTAATGAGGATGAGAAGAAGAATAAAAGGAAAAAGAAGTATAGAATGAGGAGGAAGTATAAAACAAGTTATATCTATAAAAGCAAGATTATGAAAAAGGAAGGTAACTTGGATTAACTTTGGAACTTGGATCAATCCAATAAACATTACAATTTCAGAGGACTAAAAATGATATCTGCTGCCTATCTTCTGACAAACTTAAGTTGCATAATGAGATGTGTGTTTCTGGGCATAGCCAATGTAAGAATTTAATTTGACTATGGCTATAATGTGTTCCCAAGGTTTTGTTTCTTTTCCATTGGGAGTTAGAACAAGAAGGAAAGAAAATAAATGACTAATGGAAAACAACCAAAATCTTAAAATATACAAATATTGCTGTTTTCATCTATGTGTATATGTCCTAATACATATGTTATTAAAAATAATCTCAAGAGTAGAAAGAGAAAGGCAAGGTAGAAGAAAAATGAGAGGAAAGATACCAAGAAAATGAAATAAATGATTTAGTAAGTGAAAAGGTAAAAGATTGGGTAGGAAGAAAAAAAAATCAATAAGGGAAGTGGGAGAAAATAAAGGAAAGATTGTGGTTGTGTGTGTATGTGTGTTTGTCTGGAGTGACCAGCCAAGGCAGGATGCCATGAATAACATTTGAAGGCGTGTGCACTCTATGTGTTCATGTGAGAAAATGATTATATTTGTATTCAAGAAAATCGACTATCAAAGGCTTTTTTCTTTGCTTTTTATCCTATTTCTTCCAGGAGAACAATCTTGGATCTTTGAAAACATTCTGCTGGGGACTTGGGGAAGGGGAAAGTACGTTTTTCTTATTTACTTGAGGCATGATCTCTCTTCCCCTGCTTCTTTTGCCCCAAATTACAAGTTTTCTTTAATGATCATTTGGCCAAAAAGACAATCACAAGCAATTGAATGTATCTGTGTCTAACCAGGGCTCACCTTTTTCTTCCCTGATAGCCTCAGTGAGATACATGGCCTCCTCCCGGATTCGATCTTCCAGAGTCTTCTTTCCCAAGCCAAAATTCCTAAGAGTCATTAAGGCAAATCTTCTTTGGTATTTCCATGATGGACCATTAGACATCAACAAGCCTAAATAATAATAATTTATATCAATATTTCAAAAGTTTTAATAATGGAATTCAATTGAATAAGCATGTAAAAGAAAAAAAAAAACTATTATGTAGCAAATACTCTGTTGGGTATACAATGTAAGTTCTTGCTACCAAGGAACTTACACATTAATTTCAGAAATAACAATTAAAGTTCAACTGGAGGGAACATAAAAATCCTAAAGATTAAGCAAATATAGATGTCAAGACTCAAAGATGCTTAGGGTGTGTAAGTGGATTCTGTATCTTGGGGTGCATACATATGAGCTTCTGATTTCCCCAGTAAGAGATGACAGGCTATTGGACAAGTTTCTTTTGAGAAAACAGCTATGGACAGGGGAAGGAGCCAAATCCTAATCTGGATGGCCAAATGCATTATTTAGTAGCCTAATAAATCTCATGTGATTCTTGTTGATGTCATTAGCATCATGGCCCAGGAAGGTCAGCAACATCTTGGTGTATAGGTGATGGATGTGTACAAATAGTCTTGTCTCCTTTTTGTTTGATGTCATTGGGAACTGAGAAGCCCCCCCTTGCTGACAGTATAGTATTAAACACACTTTCCCATTTCTCTCTATTCAAGAATATTCCTTTCTTTGGCAGTATCTTTGCTTGAGGACCAAAGCATAGAGGTTTTGTAAGGTGCCCAAAGATAGAATTGTTTAAAAATATGGTGCTTTTTTAATGACTTGGAGAAGTCAAACTTTTTTCCATAAAACTACTTATCCCCTATAGGAAAAAAAATAGGATGGTCATTCCACAGACATCTCTAAAAGAAAAGCAGAGCGAAGGGAATAATCATTTAAGTATCAACTATAAGCTAGGCATTATGCTAACTACCAGAGTCCTGTTATAACAATGTTTTACAAAAGATTAAAAAAAAACAGAGGCATGTTAAAAGAATAAAAACATGCTAAAAAGATAGTGGTACCCTTAACAAAAAAAAAAAAAAAAAAAAAAAAAAAAAACAGGAAGGATAAAAAGATATGTTTCTGGGCAAAAAAACTCACAGTATTTAGTGATTTTATATTATACAATCTGGTATGTTCGTTCTAATAAACGGTATATATCACAAATTATCAAGATTTAAAAAGACAGAAGAGAACTTATAAAAAGGAATCCAATAAAATAATGAAAAGAAAGTTAAGCAATTGGTATGTGATACACAATCTTCAAGAAGAAAATAATTCTTTGCAAACTAGAATTGGGCAATTGGAAGTGAATGGAATTATAAGACTCTAAGAAATAATAAAAACTAGAAAAAAATTGAATCAAATTTAAATTTTCTCATTAGAAAAACTGATCTGGAATTTTTTTTAATTGAGAATATAATAATTGCTGTTCCACCCAAAAGTTATGATAAAAATCTGTATCCAATATTATAAGAAATTATTAAGGAAAATCATTTTTGGGACATTATAATTCTAAAAGCACAGGAACTGTGATTATCTTCATCCAGAAATGTTGTATATAATCATAAATGGGGGGAAATGATATTTGATAAACTGAAAGTCTTTTGGATTCTTATCGCAAAATGACTAGAACTCAATGGAAAATTTGATGTAAAAGATATAAAAGACAAAAGGAAATCATTAAGACTAATGGTAAGGTTCTGATTAGTCAAACTGTTTACTTATGATGAATGGAAATACTATTAATATTAGTAATTATTTGTATTACTAGTAATAGTATTCTTAAAAAGTATTATTACTGTAATAGTTTGAAAGAAAGGTAGGGGCTGAATTATATGTGAAAAGGTAATTCTAAAAGACAAAATTGGGTATGAAAAGGGGAATTTGGATATGGAATTGGATATGAAAATTGGGTAAGAAAATGTCATAAAAACAGGGGGTGAAAGGAAGAACTAAAACAGTGGAAAAGGTGGAGGTGCAGGGCTGGAGACATTGAAAACTTACTCTTATCTGGGTTAAAATGGAAATAAAATATACCCCAAAAAGTTTAGAAGCCTTATGGGATGAAAAACTGAGGACTAAAGTGTAAGCGAGACTTTTAGAAGGGTGTAGAGCGTAAGATTAGCAAGATTGGGTAAAGGGATAAAAAGGGACTTTTAGAGCATGGCTAAAACATGGAATTAAGAAGGAAGGGGAGAAGGTAAGATAACAGTGCGAGGGTAAAAAGGAAGACTAAGAAGGAAAATAGTTAAAATAAGATGGGGGGAAATTCACAAATAGTGACTACAACTTTGAATGTGAATGAGATGAATTGTTCCAGCAGAATGATTAAAAGTAGACTCCTAAACTTTCTTGTTTATAAGAAACATTTTAAAATGCAAGATACAGAGTTAAAAATGGAGGATTGTGGTAGAATATATTATGTATGCTACAGTTGATGCCATCAAAAATGCAGGGATAGTAATTATGATGTCAGACAAAGTCACATTAAAATAGCTTTAATTGAAAGAGATAAATAGGGTAACTACATTTTGATACATGATATCATAGTCAATGAAACAATATCAATTCTAAATCTATATGCAACAAATACCATAATGGCTAAAAGTTTGAAAGAAAAGCTAAATAAATGGCAAGTCATTTGATACATATGTGAGTATATGTATTTGGCAGTATATATTATAGTATAATAGTCAGGGTCATTAATCTTCTCCTCTCCTATATAGGTAGATTAATCTAAGAAAAAGAAAGAAATTAAGGAAGTAAAGAGAATTTTATATAAACCAAATATGATAAGATATTTGTGTATAATGGAATAGAGGGATGCCTTTTTTCTTCTCATTCTACTTTTATAAAATTATCTTATAACTTATCATATAAATAAATCATCAGAAGCAAAAGCAGAAATATTAAAAATATACTTTTCAGATCATAATGAACCAAGGATTTGAGTAAAAAGTTAGTGAAATAATAATTTTATCAAACTAGCAATAAATAAAGTAAATCCATATAAATCATCAATATTCTTACATATTGCAAACAAAATTTTGCAAGGAAAGATAGTAAAAAATCATTTAAAATCACTCTCAAGAATATAGAATATGTGGGAGTCCATTTACAGAAAACACAAACAAATAAAAAAAAAAAAACAAAACAAAAACAGAATGGAGCAAAAACCAGGATTTATATAAACAAAATTACAAAAAACATCTTTCTATGCAAATAAAATAATATTTAGTAATTGTAGAGATAATAAATTATTCATAAATACTCTGGAGCAATACAACAAAAATTATATACCATTTATTACATAAGAGTTTATATCTAAAATATAGAATTTTTTTTCAAATTTAAAAGAATACAAGTTATTCCATTACTAAAAAAAATGGTCAAAATAAATAAAATGTTTTCCAAGGAAGAAATCAAGACAATTTATATTCATATGAAAAAATCTTCCAAATCATTATTGATGATTAGAGGAATGAATCTACCAGATTAACTAAAATGATTAAGGAGGAAGACAGTAAGGGATAGAGGGAATTTGGACAAAATTAGGGCACTATTTCATTGTTGGTGAAACTGATCCAACTGATCTAAGAGAGCAGTCTGGAATTATATCCAAAGAGTTACTAAACTACCTGTATTCTTGCCCTAGGCGTACTACATTAGCTCTATTAGAAAAGATAATTAAAAAAAAAGAACGTGTATTGTAGAGGGTCACAGACAATGGAGGAACTCTGGGTGAGGTATAAGACCCTTCAGCCCAGAGAAATCCTACTAATGATGTCTGTTTTTGTTCCTCATATCCCCTAAGGCTTCTCAGCCTTCCTGAGAAATCAGGAGGTAGTGACAACCTGTGTTGTAATTGAAGCAGAGGGATACCAGATGGAAGGGTGATACCAGGTGGCAAACTACACACAATAGCAAGTTGTTCATGTGGGCCCATGGGCACAGTATACAGTTAGCGCCTGCCCAGTGTTGTTGTGGTTGCATAAGAGTATGACGGTATATAAGAGTAAAGGAACTGGGAATAAATGGACTCCATATTTCCATCATCATCCTCAATCCTGCCTCATCATTTTTCCACTAAGAAGGTATATTTTAATCACTCCAGCGTTGGGGCTGTAGAAAGCAAGACATAGAAATCTAATAACCCCGGTGTGGTGGATCTAAAAAGCACAGTACATTTTGTCACCCCAGCATGGGGGATCTAGAAAGCAGGACACAACATTGTATGGCCTAAGGTTTTATAGCAGTTCTTTTCATGGTAGCAAAAGATTGGAGATAGCAGGAATGTCCATCAATTGGCTGAACAAGTTCTCATGATTGTGATGGAATAGTACTGAGTCATAAGAAATAATGAGCTCACTGAACTTAAAAAAAATTGTAAAGACTTGCAGAAAATAATGAATATAGAAGTGAGCTGAACCAAGGAAAGAATGACATAGTAATAGCAATGACTTAGAGTGAATAAGTTATTTTCTCTATTAAAAATATCCAAATTAATTATAAAGGACATATGACGAAGGAAGCTATCTGCATCCAGATAAAGAAATGAAAGCAGAAGTATGATACAGTAGAATACAGTATAATTTTACTTGTATATGTATGTCTGTGTCTCTATATGTGTATGTAAGTATGTATATAACTAGTGTCTAATGTTATCCATCTCTAGGGAAGGAAAAATGGAGGGGAAAAACATTTACAAGATAATTTTGCTGTATGTTTAAAAGGCACATTAAGTTGTGCATAGTAGATTTATAGTTTTGTGTACAATCACTTCTTAATTAAATGTATTATAGAAATGCTTGCTTTGATCCATAAATTAAAATTTTAATTGATTTAAAAAGTGAATTAAAAAACAACAACTTTGACTTGAGATTTAGATGTTATGGATCTTCCCAGTAGCTCTTCTGGCACCTGCATCATCGTGTGTAAAACGGTCTAAATCATAAACCCATAAAGTTTCAAAGTAGGAAGAGATCTCAAAAGTCATCCAATCTAATTGTGCTAACAAATAATACCAACAAAATGTGCTGAGGAGCTTTTGCTTAAAGACTTCAAATGAGGGGAAAATCTATCACTTATAAAGAAAACCATTTCATTTTTGGACAACTGACTGGTAAGAAAACTTCCTAGGTAAACTGTATCACACTGCAACTCTCTCCATTTGCTGTTCTGGGGCCACGCCTTCAATCACCTCCAGATCAATTAAGTTTTCTTGTCCTTAAGTGAAAAACTCCAAACCCTTTTGACTTATTTTCCTATGTGATGAATATGAACCCCTACTGCTCTCATCACCTTCTCCCCTCAATTCCATTCCTCTTCCCCCCCCCCCACCATGGTCTCCATCATGAAGGTAGGTAACTTCAAAGGCATTTTCTTATTTCTTCTTGCCACAAGACATCTATATGGCATAGAAATCCTTCAGAAAAGATGAAATACAGGAATCAAAGATATCTTTCAAAGAATCCTGGATATGAAAAATATTTATCACAATTCAAAGAACTCACCAAATGTTTTAAAGACGTGGAAGTGGACAGGAATTTGAGGACGATCAATGAACACCTGGTCTTGATTGAGCAGAACCTCCTTGATCAGTGGCAATCCAGTTACCACCATAAAATTAAGATTGCCCAAATGCAAGCAGAAAACATTTCCATATTTCTTGGCTAGCTGAAAAAGAATCAAGTTGAGTTGAAAACTCCCATTTTTCTTCAGGCTATTTTTTGTCTATATTGTTATTGGATGTCATTTTACAAATGTAAAACAATTCCATTGGAGTTCATTCAATTCAGTTTGATCTAATACCACTGACTTCATCTCAGCTCACCCCAAGAAAAAGTGAATCATCCAACTATATCCCAAATTCTACGGCAAGAGCTGAGCTGACCATCACAGATACCAAACCATCCTTCTGTTGAGGAATTGACATTGGAAAGAAATGATTTGTGCATATATAATTAAATGCAGAATACATACAAAGAAAACTAGAAGTGATTTCAGGGGAAACTAGTACCTCGTAGGGATCAGGAAAACTTCCTCAAGAGATGACCCCCTGAAAATGAGCTTTGATAGGAACTATGAATTTCTGTTGGGGGAAGAGGAAATATATTTCAGGTTATGAAATCACTGTTACCATCAAGGCAATCAATACTTGATTCATTGGAGTGACTTGAATGTTTACTCCCACAGGATAGGGGATACTTATGAAATGTTTGTTAATTGAGGATTGATTAGGTCTCTCTTACACTGACACCAATCAAAGTCCTTTCAAAACTTAGATGATGGCTTTGAGGGAAAGTCAACACTGATCATGGTCAAAAAGCTTCTCTGAACTTAGGGAGAATTGTTGTCAGTTAACAGATACCCCATAAATGTCACTACACCTTTATCTGAAACTTGGTAGGTAGAACCCAAGTCCTCAGGTAGTGAAGGACTCAAGTTGATAGAAGATGATGACTATTTTCAGATTTCAAAAAAAAAAAAAAAGTGAGATGGGATAAAAGCTTAAATCATAGTTTGAACCCAAGCCAGAACTAGTCACTGGATCTTCCCCAAGATTTGTTTTTTGTATATGTAGTAACTATCTCAAAGGGCTATGCTAATAATCAAATGGGATCATGAATGCAAAGTTCTCCACAAATGTACTATATCAAACTCATGTATGAGGCAGCATGGGCTACTGCATAGTGACCCAGCATCCTAAAGGCCTAAGCTAGCTGCATGAGTCTTAGGAAGGAACTTAACCTTTGAATGTCCCAGGTAAAAGTTCCCCAGTGGGTTACTCCTGGATCTGTGCTTAGCCCTGGGCTGTCTAACATTTTATCAGTTACTCAAATAAAGGCACAGATGGGATGCTCATCTGATTTGCAGTCAACACAAGGCTGTGAAGAACAGCTGGTGATGGTATCAACAAAAAAAATGAAGGACTATGGGTAGGCTGAATTCAATACAATGAAATTCAAAAGGGATAAATGTAGTTTCACATTAAAGTAAAAAAGCCAATTTCTTCTGAAAAGATCTGAGTCTTTGATTTGGTTTTCTTTTCATGAGATTTTGAAAATTACATTTCATTTTCATTAGTTTTCTGTCCAATTGCATTATTGCATTTAAAACCATAATTTTGAGGGACTGTCCATTGATTTCATGAGATTGTTGGCTAGAGGGGCCTAGGATGCAAAAATGAAACAAAACAAAAGTAAAACTAAAAGCAATGAAACAGTCCTTATAGAGAAGTTGAATAGACTGACCATAATATGAATAAATAGAATAAATGGCAGGTTAAAAAAAAAACACAATTGCTGCTAGTCCTTGATGAATTTTAAAAAGAATACTACTGGGATGTTGGTGGCATAATATTAATACACATAATTGACCAATAAGGCCAGTAAATGCCAGAGACCTAACGTGGCTTGTCCAAAGTCCAGATTTCAGTAATGGATTGTGCATTCTTAAGTTTTCAGAAATGTGTATGTTGTTGTTGTAGTAATTGTCATTTTTGTTGCCCCTTTTTTAGTCTAGTTAATCCTTTTATTAAAAAAAAGAATGAAATAAAATAAATATGATTATTTATTATAACATGATGCCATTGAATTATAATTAAAATATTTTAAGTATCTCTGATTCTAGAATCTGAAGAGACTGCAGAAGCTGTTTATGCAGTTTCTGCCAATTAGTCTAATAATCAACATTAATTAAGTGCTTACTATATGCTGGATACTGTGCTAAACCTTGGGATATGAAAAAAGCAAATGACAATCTCTCAAGAAGCTCCCCTGTCCTTTTAAGCATAATAGTAAAATTACGTGATATTTATCTAATGCTTCATGGGGGCTATCACTGTGCAAAGCATTTTGCAATTATGAGCTCATTGGATCAGATTGATAGAAATGGAGTCAGAGGGATCTCAGCAAGCAACTAATCCTGACCATGTACCAAAGGAAACTCCACAAGCACACATCCCACCTGTTGGAAGTTTTTCCAGGTCTCACAGGACAGAAGGAGGCTGAGAACCTGGCCCTCTAAGCCCCAAACCAGACATTCTTTCCATAGCAAGAGACTGCTTCCTAGGAAGTGCAGAGCAGAGATGGACACCCAGACTTGGGGCTGCCCACTGCAGCACATCAGGCCCCATGCCCCCTCACAGCCAGTGGATTCTCCCCTCCCATCTCCCTTTTTACCTTCAGGACGTTGGCTTGGGGGTTTTTCAAGTCCATGTGGAAGAAGTTACCCAATATGGGCAGCCGGGGAGGGCTAGGGGGATAGTTTGGATGCTGCCTCCTGCTCTGCAGATAATGTGCCAGGATCAGGACGATGGTAGAGAGCAGGAGGAGGTTCTGTAGGGGGGCTCCTTCCCAAAGAGAAGGGAGCATGTTTCCCAGCGAGAGCTGCATCTTTCCCAGCTCTGGCAGGAAGGCCAGAGAAGCCCAGTTCCTCCTCCCTTTACCTCTTCCTGATATGGGACTATCGAAGTAATGTTCAAAGCTCAAGCTGTGTTTGACTTCTTGAAGCTGCTGCTCCAGCTGGCTTTATGAATCAGCCAGTGAGAACTCCAGGAAGACTCAGCCTCTGTGCTGTGCTTCCGCCCTCCTCCCTCTGCCAGTTCCTGCCTCCTGAGAGCAAACACCACTCCCTCCACAAGAAGAGAACACTGGGCTCGTCTGCTAGAATCAAAAAGACAACTTGGCAGGGAGATCTGGGGGAGTTCCATATACAGACAGAGGCACCCAGTGAGCCCCAAGTCACAGGACTATGGCTTTGGAGCAAGACGGGACCCAGAACCTTAGCCCTTGTTTAGGAGAGCAGAAAGCTGAGATCCAGGGAGGCCAGGAAACTGACAAGGTCCCACTGCTTCTTGTAAGTTTCAGAACCTTCAACAGAATCTTGCTCAGCTGGTCCAGTCTGCACTCCACTCCCTATTGCAAGCTGCCTCCAAATGGGCTCGGGAACTAACTTAGAGGGGTTCTAAACTTAGGATGCAGGGACTCTAAGGGGCTGTGGTTAGATTTCAATAGGTCTGTGAAGTCAATTGGGAGAAAATTTCAACTTTATTGGAATGATTAAAACAAAATTTCAAGATATTTCTAATAAACTACAATATAATTGAAATAAATTAGAATAAAATTCAAACATAAGTGGAATAAATTGGAATAATTTGAATAAAATCCCGATTAATTGGAACAATCAAAATAAATGTCCAATATTTTCTTCCTCATCCTCACCATCCCCCTCTTTCCTTGTTCTTTTTCTCCAGGAAGACCATGAAATCAGGGAGGTGATACCATAATATGCAAATGAATTGAATTTAAGTGAGGGAGGTCTGTGTAAATCACCTGCCTCACTTCCCCTTCATACACCATCTGGATCCACTAGTAAGATGTAGATCAGGAGGACTGAGACATTGCTGTGGATACTGTGGCTGGACTTGGCCTTTTTAAGCTAATGCCTTTAAAAGATCTTAGGCAACTCAAAATTAGTAATTAAGACTAGATAAAAAAATGAGGGAGAGAATGGTCTCTTTTGGCTAGTCAAAAAATGAGTCTGGGCAGTGAAAACCTTCAGGGTTTCTGGCCAAAATAATTTCTATTTCCATTTACTCTAAAACAATCTTGGGTCTTAATGACCACATCAATGACCAAATCCAGCTAGTCCTAGAACCTACTGTTGGTCAGTCTATGTATGACAGAAAGATTTGGGTTCAAGGCATGTCCCTGATCTATAAACCCAAGTCATCCTTCCAGGTTTGAGCAATCAAAATTTACATCAGAGATAAATGTATATATGTGTGTATATATATATATGTGTGTGTATGTGTATGTTTGTGTGTATGTTTATATGTATATATATTATATATAGATAGATAGATATGTGTATATCTATCTATATCTATATCTATATACATATATATCTTTGAGAGGAAAGGACTATATATATATATGTATGTATATATATATATGTATACATATATACATATATATATATATATATATACATACATATATATATATATAGTCCTTTCCTCTCAAAGAGAACCAAAATAACATCACTAAGTTAAAGACAAGTTACAGTGTGACCCATTGTGACTGATTAAACCAATACAAGCTTGGGATGTTTTTCCACTGTTCAGACACAAATGGTCCCTATGACCATTTGGAGTGGCTTCTCTAATTTTGTCTCCTGTTTCTTTTGAGCTAATTCAGTTCTGCTTTTCTCACAGAGAACAGTTCCTTCTCTGATAAGGGCCATGACTTAGCTAAATGGGTGTTGACAGAGAGATCTTGAATTATGTAGACATACTGAAAGTCTAGTTACTCCCTGGGGCAAACTGGAAGGAATACCGATAGGGTCATTTCCAACATAAGTAGACTTTTTGTTCAAATGGACTTTGGATCACAGCTCTAACTCCTGTGCACTCCGGTAACCCCAACTTTATTGTACCCAATCAGAAAATCAAGTTATGATATTAAATCCCCAGTTTATACTTCCCCTATAGATCCTAACTCCTTTTAGAGTTAGCCCACCATAATCCTGTTCTTTGGCATCTTTCTCCTTGTTTGAATTAACATCTTTTGGGGGTTAGCCAGCCTGATGTGCATCACAATAGTTGATGCTTACTAATAATCTAATTTCTTTTTAGGGTTAGCCCTGCACTCTCCAACTAGCCACACTTTAATGGCAACTTCCTTTCGGTTAATTGTGAGTTCTACCAGGGAACTTGTCTTTCCCCTTGTTAAGTGCTAACTTTTCTATGAATTTATCCTACTCTTACCAACACAATCAAATCATTGCCCCCAAATTTGGAGAATTTCTATCCTTACAAATTCTTTTGAGATAACTCAAGACACTGGCATGTAATATCAAAATACTCTGGGATATCATCCCAAACCCCCTCATTTGTTGGCCTGCTGCAGGGAGATCTAATGTAATGTTAGAAATGGATTGACATTTTGTTTCCATAGTAATGAAAAACAAATAAGAGATTTGAAACTTAAATTAGAAAACTGAAACCCATAAGGGCATCAATGAATAATCACTGGTAGAGTTTAATTATCTTCCCCCAAAAAAAACAATGTAAGCTAGTTGGGGGCAGGGAGCAACTTTTCTATTTGGGATGATGGTCTGAGATTTGTAAAGGATTTTTTGTCTTTTTGTCCATACCTTCCTCTGTTGCCTTCCCCCTTCTAGAATGGATACTCCTTTAGTGCAGGGACTGGCTTGGTAATAAAGGGTGCAGATTCATGTTGAATAATTTCAATAACATAAAAAAGTGGGAAATCACAGGAGGGACTTGTGTTTCAGAATAGGAAATTAAATGGAGTTTCAAAAGTGGGTCTACTCATCTAGGCACTCATTCTTGCAAGAATGTAAAATAAATCTTTCCTGAATTCATCAGTGAATCTGGAGTTTTGGGTAAGATATTTTATTTCTTATAATACCCTATTACCTTGACAATCTTACCTACCTTATATGAAGAGATTCATAGGGTCCAGGGCCAGGGAAGTGATTGTTGTGCTGGCCTAAATCTTGTTCACACCTTCCTTTGTACATAGTTCTATGCAAAAGAGTTTTAGAGATGATCCTGGTAATCTATAGAGGAGGGAAGACTCATCTAACTTTATAGCTTTAGAAAAGGTATTAAGACCAAAGCTGAATAGAATCTGACTTTTAAATATTAGACTTAAGAGAAGCAAAAAAAGTTAACCAGGAAAGGAAAATCATAAGGGACTTGATAAGGTTAAACTTTTTTTATATTCCTACATGGGAAGATAATACTTGTGACTTATAAGAACTTTCTCATTATGAAGTTAATTAGGAGACTATATAGACAGCATAGGTGTGAATTGAATACGATGGGATAATAGCTAAAATAAAGATGAGAGAAGATTCATTTGGGAGAAAAAGAAAAGAAAGAAACTATAGATTATCTCCTTGTAGAAATAGTTTCATATCTCAGTTAGAAAGTGATGAACAAAATGGAATAATTCTTAAACTGACCTAGCAACAATTAATCCCTAATTCAATTTCTAACTTTGGAGTGACCATAAAATCCATTCTGGAAAGTGGCTTTAAATGGCTATTTAATGAATCTCATATTGAGATGCTGCTCTGCTTCCTGAGAATCAAAAGTGGAATTTTACTCATCAGCTCTTGCAGGTTATGAATGCATACAGTCATACAGTTTATGCACCACTTGCTCTGAAATTTTAACAGTTCTGAGCTAAAAGAGGAACAGCTGCTGTACACCCAAGGGAAAAAAATAGCACTGTTTTTCCTTCAAGCAAAGTACTCAGAAAAAAAAAAAATCCCTTCTTTAATTCCTCTTTCAAATCTTCAAAGTCTTATAAAGTTGGGGGAAGTTTCTCCTTCCCTTTCTGTTTCTTAATTTTGGCTATAATCCTTAAGCACATATCACAGATAAGGACATATTGAATCTGAATGACCAGAAATCAAAGTTCAGATTTAAATGTAACTTTCTTTGCTGATCTAGAATTTATCCCACTTATCTCACTTAATTTATTCTGACCCAATTACTTACCTGAACAAGTTAAAACAAGAATTTTCCTAGAAAAAACATTTCTTTGCTTATTTTACCTAGCTTTCTCCTTTGATCCCACTTTTTCCCCACTCAGAATAAAAATACTTACTTGCTGTCTTATGGAGTTTCCTTAAATTACTGTCTGGTAAGTCTACCTGGACAAGTGGGGGAAAAAAAAAAGAAAAGAAAAAAAGAACTGATAATTAGATCTTTTTCAAATAATGATCTCTTAGCTATTGAGAGCAAAAATTCAAAAACACATAAGACATATAAAGTAACCCAGAGAATATTTAATTGATGCTAAGAGGGAGAGCATCACATCATGGCCAGAGTATTAGAAAAAAGCTCCCCCTTGTGGAGAAATTCTCTAGTTGGGTCCAAGAAAAAATAATGGGGATTTTTTCTTAAGAATCTAGGCTGCAGATTTTTTACTCCTTCTGTGGTAGCGATACTATGACAAATTAAAAGCTCAAAAAACATAATTTCCGGGTAATGAATAATTCATTAATTATGGATAACATAATTTTAATATATTGAGATCACTGATTTTCTCTTATAAACCAAAGATGGATCTTGAGGGCCCACTGGAAATTAAAATACTTTTGTCCCAACATACATAATCAACTCTAATGAACAATTAATGAGAGATTGAATATTATAAGGATGAGCTTATTCTAATAAAGGGTCAGATTTCTTGACTTTGATTTTGCAACTCTTGGACAAAGACACTCTTCTCTTTCTAGACAACCTTCACCTCAGATATTCTAGACAAAACAATCAGTCTTGATTGAGTAAAACAATGTTGGAGTTACAATAAAAATTCTACTTAAACATTTATTTCACCTGTATATCTTTTGAAATTTAAAATCCTGTAATTCAGTAGTCTTCAAAATGTTTTTGATTAAATATACTCTATCAATCAAGAGCATCTAGATGGAATCATAGTACATATATTGCCAGACTAGAGTGAGAAATACTCTGTATGAGATCCAATATGGCCTCAGAAACTAGCTGAGCAAGTCAGTAAATCTTTGTTACTTCACTTTCCTCATATGTAAAATGAACTGGAGAAGGAAATGGGAAACCACTCATATCTTTCCCAAGTAAACCGCAAATGGGGTCACAAAGACTCTGACACAACTGGAACAAATAAACAGTCAAAATATGTTGAGCACATCTCTACTATTTATAAATTACCTGCAAGTTCTTCTGTCCTAGTAGAAGAAATAAATCACTAAAACACACAAAACAGTCATTTCAAAAGGATGAGATAAAATGGTAAATATTTTCAAAATAAGTATCTTAGCAAAATTAATATAGATGAATTATTCTTTACTGGTTTAAAGTTTTTTGGTCATTCTATTTTTTTGTGTTTTTCTGACTGTCATAACTGAAAGAAAAAAGTCCACGACAGTTCAAACAGAAATAAACAAAAACAAAAATCCTCCCTGTTTTTATTAACTCTTATTTCTCATTTTTGCTGCTACCCTTCAGCTATGAGAAAAGATTTGTTCAGCTGGTATATTTCTGCCTTCTTTTATGCTAACCCATTCTTCCAATAAACTTGTAAATTTCTGGGAAACCCATTGAAACTCTCTATTCGGAAGATTATTAACTATGTTAAAAATTCTGTTTCTAATGGTATTTTTAATTTGCAAATGTCAAAGGGATTTTTTTTTCATATGTGTATGTTCCCAACTTTATTTTTAACCACAAAAGCTTTGTTTTCAAATGACCTATTCATCATGATGGCTTCATACTGTCACTAGCTAATATCTCAACACATAACATAAATGTTCAATTTTTGGCTGTTCAGTAATTTTAGTCATATCCAATACTTTGTAACCCCCCCACACTTGGGCTTTTCTGGGCAGAGACACTATGGTGGTTTGTCATTTCTTTCTCCAGTTCATTTTATAGACGAGGAAACTGAGACAAATAGAATTAAATTACTTGCCCAAGGCCACACAACTAGTATTTATCTAAGGTCAAAATGGAACTCAGCTTTTTTTGATTTCAGGCTCTGAACTCTCCACTAGTCTGCCTATCTACCCAAAATGTAGTCTAATGTTTCTCATTAACGATGGTGGATAAAGATTGGTATTTCTGATGATCTTAATATATTTGAATGTTTTGACATATCTGAATTAGACAAGGTGCTACAATAATTAATTTGCCTGTTTTCAGGTGGTTAAATAATGAAGCAGTGTTAGTGTGATCTTTAATATGTGGTTTCTTGGCAGGAAAGTTGAATAGGGGGCCAATTAAGGGAAAACTAGATAAGTTTATCCATAAATTCACTTAATCAGGTACATCATACACAAGCATCTAACTCCATACCATGGCTATTTTTTCATTTTAGAAATGCATCTTCTCTATGTCTTAGTTTATTGAGTTCCTTCAAAAGTCAGTACAAATCATATCCTTAGTATGGGGACCTCTCTTGCATTAACATTCTCTATGCATAGTTACTATTATCTATCTCTCTGAGATTACCTCTAATTTACATTTTATATAATATATATGTATTATATATGTGTGTATATATACGTATTACATATGTGTATATATATACATATATCTATACATATATATACACATATATAATATGTATATATGTATGTATATATGTGTGTATATATATATATATATATATAGTTATTACCATGCTGTTCTCCCTTCTAGAAATTAAGTTCCTTGATTTCATGAACATATTCACCATAGTTGGTGCTGAATCAATATTTGTTGACATAACTTTATATAATTCCAATTTTTTCCTAATCATAATTTGGTTACCACTCAATATCAATATCAATTAATATATTGAATATTAGAAAAATTGAATTATTTTCTTAAATTTGGGTAAAAATACACATAGTTTGACATTTTAATACCTTCTTTCCATGTCCCAAATGATCATCCAGGAAAAAATTTTGGAACGCCTAGACCTCATTTTGTAGATTACTGCCTAGGGAGTGAGAGAAATCATCAGCACCATGGGTTACTTTCCATTTATAATTTTGACACTATCTACTGGCACATAGTAGGTCCTTAATCAGTGTTTGTAGAATTGAAATGAATTGATTTGAATTGAAAAGGTAATCAGAGAAATATAAAGTAACTTTGGACTAGGATTGTTGGTTCTATATCTAAAGACAAGCAGAGATTGTTCTCACCATCCCTTTTCCCAGGTTATTTAATTTTATTTTCAACCTTTGATTTGGAAAACTCCTTTTCCTCTCCTGTAACACTACTCACCATGGTCATGGTGTGGTCATGACAAAAATGTGCAAATAAAAAAAAAAATTGATACAAAGGAATTGCAAGTACATTTAATTTATTGGCCATGGATAGTAAACTGCCAACAAGAGAGATCCATAATGACTTCATTTATGAACTCAGAGCATTTTTACAGGTATAATTGAGGAATGGTAGAAAGGAGAACATAAAAAATAAATGAGGAAAATTAATAACATTTACATTTTGTGTTTAACTGGAGTATTATCAAGGGTTTTATTAACAGCATGGAAATCTACCTTGTCCATGCATCTCTGACACAAGCAAGGAAACTTTTCAGGGAACTTTTTAACAGATAACTAGAGCAAAGATGGGAGCATTCTGAGCCTCATGTGAATAATAATAGTGAAGTAATTGTGATTTAACATCAATAACAAGACTTTTCATAGGAAGAAACAACTTAGCTCATCACCTGATTTCACACTAAAGTTAAAGCAATAATGAACATGAAAGGCAGTTCTTTAGAAATGAAACAATTAGCAATATTTATTGGACTCTTTTTCTAGACTGAACACTGGGCTGGATGCTGTAAATCAAAATATAGAAAGAAAAATCTGTCTACAAGGGGTTCACAATTTATAAGGATCTCTTAGGACCAGCCTCATCAGCCTGGGGACAGCTCCCCTAACTCATGTAAACTCTCTGAAATCTCATGTAAAATCACATCCATTGTATGAGTTATAAACACTGGAAAGAAGAATAATTGAAAACAAAAACCCTATCTGGCCCCACTGCTGAGGCAGAGGAAGAAAAACACTGGTTCTCTGTTCAAAGAATCAGAGAGTTATCCATTTAGAACTGGGGAGACTTAAGAGATCTTCCTTCTCCTCATTTTAGTTTTGAAAACAGAGGCAGAGGTTCAAGGAGCTTGACCTAAATCATCCAGTTAGTAGGGGACAGGGCTAGGATTTGAACCAAGATCTTAAACTTCAAATTCAGTAAGTATTCTGTGCTTTTCTTTTGCTGGTGTTCATGCCTCTCCTTTTTCTGACTGAGAATGTTCACACTGGGCCACAGATACGCTCCCTTGGTCTCTCTCCTTTTTCTCCTTCTTTGACTTGATCCCTGTCCCCAGCCAAACTCCAAAGGCAGAGAGGATGAGGATGGCTCCAGATTTTTCCCTGTGCCCCTTAGAAGATCACCCCTCAGGCCTGGCTTGGCCTACATCTCTCTAGGAATGGCACAGATTTTGTAGGGGACAGGAGAGATGGTTAAGCCAAATCGGAAGTCCAGGCTCAGTTGGGTGTTTGGAGGAGGCTGGAACGTGAACTTCTGGAGCAGGCTGGTGAAGAAAAGGAAGAGCTCAGCCCGAGCCAACTGTTCTCCTAGGCACACCCGCTTTCCTGAAAGGCAAGGAGATCAGAAAAGACTAAATCCATTAATGCTTGGCACAGGCAGGGGGTTGGGAATCTCAAGGAGGTTGGGAATCTCAAGGGCGTTGAGTGAATCCTAACACTGGGATTGGCCAGTAACTAGCCCACAATCACAAAGCTAATAATGGTGAGAGGGGGAAGCGGAACCCAAGTCTTCTTTGCTGCATTTTTAATGAGAGAGGATACAGTGTTCATAAATAAGTACATATGAAATACCCACAGAATAAGGAGACCAGGAAGGAGGGGAAAAAAGGGGAGAAACCAAAAGGAGGTTATTTGTGGTCATCTACTCCAACCTTCTCATTTTTTAGAGATAAAAAATACAGGCACAGAGTGGATCTGAGTCATTCTAAGTCATACAACTAAGAAAAGGCACAATTAAAACTCAGATCCTCTGGTTTTCAATCTCTGTTTTTTAGATCTTGGCTCAGACCTGGAAGGAACCTTATTGACCATCTAGTCCAATGCCTTCATGTGATAGATGGGGAACCTGAGGCCCAGTTATTTCAATTAGGTTGTTCCAGGATATCCAGAACTTGCAGGTAGTGTCTAGGCCTGGGGGAATTCCGGGATCCTTGCAAAGGGCCTGAAAATCCATCAGACAGAACAGTTCTTTAAAGAGTGCAGAACAACCCTCACTGTCTCCTCAGAGGATCAGATGGCTGCCATGTCCCTTGCAGATTCACTTTTAGATTTATTTTCAAATGTTGCAGGTGTTTTGGAGATGAATGAAATAAATATGGACTTTGGAGATGTGCTGAGTCTATTGGATTCTAGAAGGCCATTGGAAAGAGTACAAGGATCTGGAGGCAATTTCATTTTGAACTTTCTAATATTGTGTGACTGTGAGCTGATCACTTACCCCCCCCAGCATATAATTCTTTCATCTGTAATTTGGGTACTTGTAAGCCCTCCCTCATGGGATGCCTACGAATTGTCAAAGAGATGTGATCTGTCTTGTAGACTTTAAACAGCTATCTAAAGGTCTGCTATTTTATCTTTGGTTGTGGTTTATTTTTCCCAATTAGTGACTAGTCTTAGTATGTCCACCATCACATGGATATGAGTTTCAGAAAGTAGAGTCTGCAAAGTTCTTCATGTTAACAAGATTGCTACCCCCAACCCTAGGGTTCACTTCTTTCTAAGTGTGGCTCACCCATTGAGAAAGGCAGAAAGGACTCTCTTTTCTTAAATTGACTGTTCTCCAGAAAATGTTCCGGGTTGAAGGTTTTTGGGGTAGCCCACTCCTTGGGGTCCCTGTGCAAGGCAGTCAAGTTGAGCAACACTATGGTTCCCTGGAAACAAGAGAAAATAACTCAGTATAAGGAACTTTGAGGAGGAAGAGATATGGCCCACCCTCTCATTTGACCGAAAAGGGAATTGAGAAGCAGAGGAGCACAGAACCTTCCAATGTCATACAGATGTTTAGTGGCCCAGCTTGCTATAGAACTATAGACTTCTTAAGGCAGGATCTTCCAACCTCTTTAGGGTTATAGACCCTTTGAAAGACTGGAAAGTCTTGGGATCCCTTTTCAGAATCATGCTATATTAATTTAAATAGTATTTTATTTTTCAAAATACACATACAAAGAGTTTTCAACATTTGTCTTTTGTAAAACTTTGTTCGAAATCCTTCTTCCTTACTCTCTTACCTCATCTCTCCCCAAGTCAGCAAGCAATCTGATGTATATTAAATATGTGCTATCCCTTTATTTTTATAATAGCTTTTTATTTTTCAAAATACATACAAAGATAGTTTTTAACATCCACCCTTGCAAAATGTTATATTCCACTTTTTTTCCCTCCCTCCATTCTCCCCCTACCATAGACAGTGAGTAATCCAATATAGGTTAAACATGTGCAATTCTTCCAAACATTTCTGCATTTATCATGCTGCTTTAGAACAATCAGAACAAAAGGGAAAAATGAGAAAAGAAAAAAAGCAAGCAAATGAACAACAACAGCAATAACAAAAAAAGTTAAAATACTATGTTCTGATCCACATTCAGTCTCCATAGTTTTCTCTCTGGTTATGGGTAGCTTTTTCCAACCCAAGTCTATTGGGATTTCCTTGAATTATCTCATTGTTGACACCAAGTCCATCACAACTGATCATCACATAATCTTCTTGTTGCTCTACAATGTTCTCCTGGTTCTACTCACTTTACTTAGTTTCCACATTTGTCATGTTGTATAAGAAAAATCAGTCCAAAAGGAAAAAATATCATGAAAAAGAAAACAAATCAAAAACCAAAAAAAGGTGAAAAATACCCTACTTTGATGCACATTCAGTCTTCATAATTCTCTCTTTGGATGTATTAGCTTTCCCATTTCAAGTCTATTGGAATTGCCTTGCATCACCACATTGCTGAGAAGAGTTAATTCCATCATAGTTGATCATCACACAATGTGGCTGTTATGATGTACAATGTTCTTCTGCTCCTGCCCACCTTATTCAGCATCAGTTCATGTAATTCTTGCTAGAATTTTCTGAAATCTGTCTGCTTATTATAGAACCACATTTTAACATGAACAAAATGAAACATGTAGGCTCACAAATGAAACTCATTATCTTGAAATATGATCACAATCTAAACAAAACAAAATTAAACAAATGAAGCTCATGGACTGCAAAATAAGAACCCTTACCTTAGAAAGTCATAATTTTAGAATTGGAAGGAATTATAGAGGTCATTGGGTCCATCATTCTCATTTTACAGGTGAGTAAACTAAGACATGGAAAGGTAGACTCAATTCAGGGTATGACATAGTGGCAGTAGAGGAAAATGAACCAAAACTTCCTTATTCTAAACTCCTTCTTTGGGTGATGTGTTTTCCAGCTGACTTCTGCCCCATTTGGGATCCCATTTTACCTTATACTTACTTATGAATCACACTGTAAATAAGTAAACTTCCCAGGTAACAATGTGCCTTTAATTTGTAAATCCATTCAGAAGTCCTGTAAGAATTGGTGTTTAGAAAAGTCAGGTGTCCAAGAGACCTATGGAACTGGTGATAAGGCAGCCCATTTAAAATTTCTAATAAAGATTGGATAAAATTTAGGATTATAGATTTTAGGGCTAGAATCCTTCTCATATTTATAGATGAAGAACAGACTGACAAGTGAAGTGACTTGTTCATGGTTAGAGAGAAAGCATCTGTGGTTGACTTTGAATCCAATCTTCCTAACTCTAATTCCGGATCTCTGTCCACTGATTCTTGTTCGGGTGGAACCTCTAAATTTATTGTGTTCAATTAAAAAGTTACACCTATATGTGTTTAGACAGACTGGTTTAAAAAGAGCTGTCCTTGTGAGAGGAGCTCAGAGGGTTAGACACAGATTGGGGCAAATGTTAGGGCAGAGAAATGTGTGACCAGAACTTCGTGTATTCTTTTGGTCTCTGGGTTTAGAGATCCCAGAATCAACATGGCAGCGACTTCTTTACTCATTATTGTGCTCTGTAATCCTCACAGTGTCTTACACATAGTTATCAACTCAATAAATGAAAAAGAAATGAAACTTGGGTCAGAAGACCTAGATTTAAAGCTCACAGTATTTAACACAGTGACTGGAATATAGCAGGTGCTTAATAAATGTTTACTACATGAAACTGCAATATTGATATGAAGAAAATTCTTTGGAGATAATGAAACTTTAAACTACTAGTTATTAAAATGATTTGTTCATCATGTCTTCCAATTAGTCTCCAAATACTAAGATAACTTTTTTAAAAGTTGCAGCCTGGATTAGAGCCTGGGCTCATGGAAAGGTTATTGGTTGAGTTGTCCTTTTATCCCAGGAATGCAATCTGGGTATAGAAGATGCAAATAACTCCTTCAGAATTGCCTTGTAACTGGGAAATCATTGCTCTCTGATTATATGTGATTGTTTTGACAGAAGTTTGGGAAAGTTTGCTATAGAGTCCAAAGTCATTGGAAGGATATTTTATGATCATCTAGTCAAACCATCTTATTTTTTAAATGAGCAAAACTAAGGCCAAAGGAGGTGTTACACATATTGAACTTAAGTGGACATAAACTATTTAAGCACAGGATTAAAATTAAACAGTCCCTCTACCTCCAAAACCAGCGGATTATTTCCTTATCTAATTGTGGGAATCAGGAACTTAAAGTTTCTAGTCAAAAGTATCTTCGTTTTTTTTTAATCATAGAGTCTCTTTGGCAGTCAGCAAGGTGAAGCTCATGAGTCCATTCTTTGGAATGATTGTTTTTTAAATTGTCTACAATTATTTTATTTTAAATAAATATTTCACTGTTTCCCAGTTACATATAAAACAATGTCTAGTATTCATTTTTACAAGATTTTGAGTTACAATTTTTTTCACTCTTACTCCCTGCCTCTCTCCCTTGCCGTTTTCTGAAAATGGTAGATGATTTGTATTAGGTTATTCATTTGCTATCATCTAAAACATTTCTATATTAGTGATATTTGTGAAAACATAAAAATGCAAAAAAGAATAAAGTGAAAAATATGCTTCAATCTGTATTCAAAGTCATAAGGTTTTTTTTTTCTTTATGTGGATAGAATTTTCCTTCATATTTTCTTCATATTTGTCTTGGTTCATTGGGTTGCTTAGAAGAGTCGAGTCATTCATAGTTGGTCATCATATAATGGGCTGATGCTATGGATAATGTTTTGTTTCTGCTCATTTCATTTTCCATAAGTTACACGAATATGCCCATGTTGTTCTGAAATCTACCTGTTTATCATTTTTATTGCATCTTACATAATATCAAAATTATTGGCATAAGGCCATTATTTTACATTTCCCTAATTAATTGATTTTCCTGTTTATTTTAGCAGTTTTCCAATCCTCCTCATCCCTTCTGCCAGGAGTCTGGTTCCTACTTCCCCAACTCTTTCAACTTAGAAATTTGCCTCACATTTGATTTCAAATTGTTACATACACATACATTTATATACATATATACATATGTATATATATGTGTATATATGTGTATATGTATATATATATGTGTGTATATGTATATATACGTGTATGTATATGTATATATATGTGTATATATGTATGTATATATGTATATATATACATGTATATAAATATATATACATGTATACATAAAAAATATATATACATGCGTATATATAATGTATATATACATGTATATATATACATGTATATATATCTATATCTATATACATGTATATATGATACATTATCATATATAGAAGGTATCTTGTTTTAGTTTTCTCCAATTATTTGTTAAATCAATTGTTAACATTTTTAAAGGTTTGGAATTCAAATTATATCCTCTCCCTTCCTTTTCACATTTGAACCTAAAGATGATAATTTAATTTTGGAGTGTATTGACTAGAAGAAATAATTTAGGTTATACATGTGCGCTCATTTAAAATGTTTCCATTTTAGCAATTATGTACAAGAAGATTTCAGTTTTAAAAATTAAAGAAAAAAAAGCAAGCCTGTATTCAGACAAAATCAGTTCTTTGTCTCGAGGCAGATACTATGTTTCATGATTAGTTCTTTGGGATTGTCCTGAATCCTTGTATTGATGGAGATAAGCTAAGTCATTCATATTTCTTTATCGTACAATATTTCTGTTACTATGTACAACATTCTCCTAGTTCTCACTTCACTTTGCATCAGTTCATTTTATTGCAAATCTCGAGGTCATTCATTATGAATTCCCTCTTCTTCCTTCCCTCTCATATCCCATATGTTGAAGCCAGTGGAGTATTTCTGAATTTTCTTAGGGCTACATTGAAATACATTGCAATCTGGCCACTACAAGTTATTTGTGCTGAAATATGGCATTGTGTCTACTGCCCATGGATATGCTGAAACACGTGGCAAGGGCCAATATTGTCAGCCATCTATTTGCTTAACTAGCATAGAGTGATGGCACTGAAGCCCATGGAGGTCTGACTACTGGAAGTTGTTTGCCCAAGTCTATGTTAAAACATATGGTGTTTTCAAAGCTGGAGTCTATCTGTTTTCCTGGCTGTTCTGAAACACATGCAGGGGGTTCTGGGGTTTGCCTGCTCCACTGAACTGGAACCCAGGATCAACCACTGCTTTAATAAAGTGAAACTTGTTGCTAGCTTTCTGGGATGCTTTCTTTGGTGATCTGTTCTCCCCCTTTACCTAAATGAGACAGATCTTTTCTGATGATATTTCTGGTTCTTGTGCTCAAAGATTGTTTGGGATACTATTTTATGGGCATCTGGAGGTGAATATGGGAAATATGTTCCAGACCAAGAAAGTTTTTTCAATAATCTTTGATTTTTGTTTCATCTTCTATTTTAATTCCTAGGACATATGTAAATCATAGAACCCCTTCAAGTTCATGACAAAAAAATACTTTACCTTTGGCACATGGTATCCTGCCAATGTGGTATCAAATGCGGCCATCCTGGGCACATTAAAAGGAAGAATATCACCCATTCTCTGAACTTCATGAACAGCTGCATAAGTGTAGGGCATATTCTCCTTATCAGCCATGGTGGGCTGCCGAGATTGGCCAATCACTCTGTCTATCTCTTCTTGTATTTTACCTGAAAAGAAGAAGGAGAGTTTTTTGAGACCCACATTATAGCTCTCATTTATAGAGTGCTTTAAAATTTGCATAACATTTTACAAATATTATTTCATTTGATCATCACAACTGTGCCAGAAAAGTAGTGTTACTATTACTCTTATTTTATAGATGAAACTGAGGCAAACATCAGTTAAGTGACTTGTTCAGAGTCATACATCTAGTTAAATTTGAATTCAGTCTTTTTTTCTCCTCCTATACAGTATTTTTCTGATCATGTAGGAGTAACATCTGAGATTGGATGGACATTTCACTAGATACTTCAGCAAAGATGTCAATCTTTACAGTCTAGAAAGGTAGAGATTTGATTAATTACAAATAAGGATGTTTGTATTGTTGAGAAAGTATTAGGAAAGTTTACTGCAGTTGGAGATGAAGATGTGGATTCAAATTTCAGCTTTACTAACTCGCTACCTGAATGTCCATGGGCAGCATAAAAATCTAGGAAGAAGAGTTTCCAAGAGAAAAAAAGTAATTGGCAATGTGAAAGAGAGGGGAAAGTGGATGAAGAATAAGAAAAGATCATTATATTTGGCAATTAAGAGATCATTAGTTATTTTGAAAAGAGTGGTTTCAGTTGAATGATAAAAATTGCTAGATAGACTAGACAAAAGGAAGTGAATGCACCACTTGTTGATGGCCTTCTCAAGAAGTTTAGTCATGTACTATCTCTTACATTAACAACTAGTTAATGGGCCAGAAAAGGAAAATGACAAATGGTGTAAGTAATAGGAAAACTGATTCAATAATTCTATGAAGCAATTTGAAAACATGCTTAAAGGGCTATGAAATTATAAAATCATAATCCTAACACTTTTGAACTAGTAATACTACTACTAGCATGTATTCCAAAAGAGATTTTTTTAAGTAAAAGGACATATCTATACAAAGATATTTGTAACAGTTCTTTTGTCAAGACAAAGAAAATTGGAAATTGAAAGGATGCCCAACAATTGGGGAACAGCTAGATAAATTGTGATATGTGATTATAATGGAAGACTATTATTCTATAAGAAATGTTGATCAATAAAATCTGGAAAAAGTCCTTCATGAGCTTATGCAAAGCAAAATGTGTACAAAGTAATCACAATGTGGTGGGATGATCATCAATAAATGACTATTATTCTCAGCAGTAGAATGAGCCAACACAACTCTGATGAATTTATGATGAACAATTCTGTTTATATCCAGAGAAAGAATTGATTGTGTCAGAGTACAGAACGAGGCATATTTCTTTTTACTTTATTTTTCTTGAGATGTTTTTTTCCAGGGGTGGGATAGGGGATATTTATGTTTTCTTTCACAACATGACTTTTATGGAAATGTTTTGTATAACTTTACAAAGTGGAAGTTAGAGAGGGAGGAAGAGAAGAAAATCCAAACCTCAATATTTTTACAAACAAATATTTAAAAAGTGTTTTATGTGTAACTGGGAAAAATAAGATATTAAATAAATGAATATATACATATATGTATATATATGTATGTATACATCTATTTATTTTGTTGAGGCAATTGGGATTAAGTGGCTTTCCCAGGGTCAGACAGTTAGGAAGTGTTAAGTGTCTTAGAGCTGATGTAAACTCAATTTCTCCTGATTTCAGGGTCAGTGCTCTATCCACTGCACCATTTGTCTGCCCCCATGAATATTAAAAAAAAAGGTTTAGCCACAAAATAGAGAACTAAAATGGGACAGTAGTGGTGGATCAAGTGCAGTGCTATTTTTTTTTTTTCAGAATAGAAGACTCTTGGGTATGTTTGTAGGTAATAAGGAAGCAGTTAGCTGAAAGGGGCTGATTAGGCGATAAAGGTAAGAATGGGAAAGATAGAGATGACAATCTGTTAAAGAAAATGGAATGGAATGGAATCATTTGTGTATCTAGAGGAGTTTACCTTGACAAGGAGAAAGGTCACTTCTTCATGTGAAGAAAAGGTGAAGAAAACAGTAGTGGCAGAAGATATCTGGGGGATGGGATATGAGAGGGAAGGGAGAAGAGAGAACTCACAACGAATGACTTCAAGATTTGCAGTAAAATGAACTGATATAAAGCGAAGTGAGAAGAACCAGGAGAATGTTGTACATAGTAACAGAAATATTGTACAATAAAGGAATGTGAATGACTTAGCTATCTCCAGTAATACAAGGATTCAGGACAACACCAAAGAACTAATCATGAAACATTTTATCTGCCTCGAGACAAAGAAATGATTTTGTCTGAATTCAGGCTTGCTTTTTATTTCTTTAATTTTTTTAAATTGAAGTCTTCTTGTACATAATTGCTAATATGGAAACATTTTACATGAATGTACATGTATAACCTCAATTATTTCTCCCACTCAATACACTCCAACATCACATTATCATCTTTAGATTCAAATGTGAAAAGTAAAGGAGAGGATATAATTTGAAGTTCAAACCTTTAAAAAATGTTAACAATTGATTTAACAAATAATTGGAGAAAACTGAAACAAGATATCATATATATGAATGTATGTGTATGTAACGATTTGAAATCGACTATGAGGCAAATTTCTCAGTTGAAAGGGTTGGGGGAGTGGGAACCAGGCTCCTGGCAGAAGGGATGAGGAGGATTGGAAAACTGCTAAAGTAAACAGGAAAATTAATTAATTAGGGAAAGTAAAATAATTGCCTTTACAGCAATAATTTTGATATAATTTAAGATGAATTTTAGTAGACATGATCAATATGGTTTTGTGATTTTTCTTACCAGTATATGAGTGAGGGCTAGTGATAATGGAAGTGAACCAAGCCTGAAGTTTGAAAGGGAAAGATGGATGATGCTATAGTGGGGAAGTATAGCTTGAACTGCTTCATCAAAGAGTCGATGGAAAAAGGAAGAGAATGTGGCTAGTATGAGGATGGTAGCCTTGGGGTCAAGAGATTGGCCGTCTGTTATGGGTCAGAACTTGAAATAAGGATGCTTACAAGGTACTAACTAAGTGGAACTGATGAGACAATGGTTATCTAGTTTAGCATGGTTCAGTATGATTGGTTTAATCTTACAACAAATAATGGTTTCCTAGTGATAAAATGATTGGTTTATACTTAGTGTGGAGCATATAACCAGGGACTGAGAGCCACAGAGGAGAAGCTTTCAGAGGGCAGAGAAGACAGGTGGGAGTTCAAGCTCTCAGAACCAAGGACAGACATTCATTTGATCTTCAGTCAGGCCACTGGTGGCTGCTCTCCTCCTGCATTTCCCCAATGAAACCAAGACTCTAGGAAAGTCTCTAAGAAAGTTATTCAGCCCCAGGCAAGGAGACAATACAGGATTGGGACTTTAATTCCTGGCGACTCTTATGATGATTACTCTAACTGAAAAGAAGGCTGCTCCAGAGACCCCAAGAAAACTGAACCAATAGAACATTACAGCAGTCGAGAAAGTCAGAGGGAGAGATGGAATATCAATAGATTGAGATCATATAATGAAATTTCAAAATTCATAGAGTGAATTTATAGGCAATGGCCAGATTGCCCACTTAAAAAAAAAGCTTATAATTAGCTTTTAACTTTAATATATCATAATATATAAATAATTCATATCACACATATAATATATAGTAATAATATGTAATATACAACTAACGAGAGAAGTTTATAACTAAATTAATGCTTTTTTGGCAATGTAATATTTAGCCCATTTCTCCTCATTCTGCCATATTCATTGTAGAAGCAGGAACTGACTGAAGAGGAGTGAGGGTTATTTTGTATCATAATTTTTGTCAAGAGATACTGTGGCCATAGAATTCAGCACTTGGAATGAACTGCTTGTTAAGTTATTGGTTTTTTATTTGACTTTCTTTGAATTCCTAATAATTAGTCCTGTGTATATCACAAAGTAATTACTTAATAAACACTCTAACTAAATCAACTCAAATACCTTGTCCAAAGTCTTATAATGACCTACATGGGAAGCCTGAACTAGAAAACAATCTTCTGAATTTTAATTCAGTTTCTCTTACTCCCAGATCTCTGCAAGGAAAGACGAATTATTTCATTCTTTGTACTTATGTTGTCAGTGCTTGACACATAGTAGGCACATAAGTACTTGATTTGATTTCCAGGATGCTAAATGGATGATGAGAAGGCAGATTAGGTAACAGAATCTCAGATAGTAGAAGGATTTTGTTACCTTAAAGGGAACAAAATGTATATAGTCCAGGGATTTCCAATCTGGGAGCTGTAGATTTCTCCAAGTGGTTAATGTTAGGGAATCTATAAATCTATAATCAGTTCTTGGATCCCTATTCTGATCTTTAGCTTAAGGAAGAAATGAGATATGAGATACCCAATATCACTGGATACTAAACAATGAAATAGAATTTCTGATCATGTTCTGACTTTCAGAAGATGAAGCTCTTAAGAGATCGGCAGCTAGGTGTCCCTGGAGATGGAGCCTTGAGCTTAATTTCTCTCAGCCTTCAGTTTCCACCTCTGTAAAATTATGGGTTGGGATATTGTGGCCCTCTATAATAAGTTCTAAAGACCTTATGAACCTGAAGATAGATCCCTGGACTTGGAAACATGATGACTCCATTTAAATCCCACCTTAGAAATTTCCTACCTGGAAGGCCCTGAGAAAATAAACAATTTCTCTCAGCCTAGGTTTGTACATTTGTAAGATGAAGGAATGGGATTTTATGGTCTCTAAGATACCTTAACATTTTAAATGTAAAGACCTTATTACTATTTTTAGATTGAATTAATAATGCATCCTTCACTTAAATATTTCTATTTTGAAACCTCTGGAAACTTGATATTCAATAGGATGCAAACACATTTTTAAGTATTACTTTTCAATCAAAAAGTAGTTGTACATGAAAATAATTAACTATAATACAATAGAGTTTAGTATTCATGTAACACTTTCAGAAGTATAAAGCACTTCATATTTGTTAAGTTGTTTGATTTTTCAGAACAACCCTGTGAAGTATGAGTTTATTACTGTCCCCATTTTAGAAATGTTAGGTGATTTGTCCAGGATTTCATAATTAGGCAGGATTTGAACTTGAATTTTCTTGACTCCAATTCTATATTCTCTTTACTGCCCTAGTTAGCAACTGACATCATATGGGGAATTGAAAAATGTTTTCATGTTAAAAAGGGATCTGCATGATTATGAAAAATAATAATCACTGCTCTATTACAATGAGAATTGAAAGAAGAGAATGTATGAAAAGTGCTTAGCAAACTTTTGAACTCTGTAAATTTTTTAGGGCAGAATTCTACAGGGAATTCTACAGGGGTACGTAACCTGATGCAATCACTGTACCTTGGATCTCTGGATAAAGGGCCATATACAGCAGTGCCCACCGCAGAGTGGTTGAAGTTGTCTCTGTCCCAGCAAAGAAGAGGTCCAGGGTGCAGAAGACTAAATTTTTTTCACTAAAACTAGAATGGATGTTATCCTTAAATTAAAAAAGCAAAGATCAATTGGTTAACCTCAAAAATAATTATGGCTCTCTCTAAGCATGAGGAGTTGTATCTTCAATGGGGCCTTGGAAAGATCAAGATGACAGATCCTGGGATTTCCCTTAACCCTCAAGAATATAGTAATTGTTCCTAAGAATGAAAGTTCCTATTTCTTTTTATTTCTTTGAAATATTAATTTTTCAATTATGTATAAAGACAATTTTATATGGATTATAACAAATGATAAATTTACATGTAAAAACAAATTTTGTATAAAAATTTAAGTTCCAAATTTTCTCTCCCATTCCTTCTCCCTCGCTAATATTGTAAGCAATTTAATATAGGCTATATATACATATATATATATATATATACATATATACATATATATATATATACATATATATATGTGTGTGTGTATGTATTCATGTAAATATGTTCTATATTATTCATAGAAACAGAACAAATGGAAGGACACCATAAAATAAAAATAAGATGAAAATAGCATGCTGATCTGCATTCAGGTTTCATCAGTTCTTCCTGAGTATGAAAAGCATTTCCCATCATGAGTCTGTTTTGTTCTTTTTGCTGAGGCAATTGATTCTTTTGGATGTGTCTTGGATCATTATAGTACTGAAAAGAGTTAAATCAATCAAAGCTGATTTATTGCACAGATTTGTATACAATGTTTTCCTGGTTCTGTTCACCTCACTTTGCATCAGTGTATGTAATTCTTTCCAGGCTTTTCTGAAATCCATGTGTTCATCATTTTTTATATCTTAATAGTATTCCACTACATTTACATAGCACAATTTGTTTATCCATTTTCCTACTAAGCCAATTTTCAATTCTTTACCAGCACAGAAAGTTATGCTATAAATATTTTTGCACATGATCATTCTTTTTGGATTTTTTGGTTCTCTTTGGGAGATAGACCTACTAGTGATATTGCTGGATCTAAAGGTATGCATAGACTGATTGCCTTTGAGCATCGTTTCAAATTGCTCTCCAGGATTGTTGTATCAGTACCTCATCATGGTATCCCTATGCAATTAGTTTGCATTTCTCGAATCAATAGTGATTTAGAAGATGTTTCATATAACCATAGATAACTTTGATTTCTTCATCTGAAAATTTTTGTTCATATCCTTTGACCCTTCATGAGTTATGAAATGACTTGTAATCTTATCAGTTTTTACAGTTCTCTATATATTGAGCAATGAGGCCCTTATCAGAAACACTGGTTTTAAAATTTGTTTCCTAGCTTTCTGCTTTCTTTTCCTTTTAATATTGCTTACATTGGCTTCATTTGTGCAAATCCATATAATATAATCAAAATTATCTATTTTAGATTTCTATCTCTTTTTTGATCATACATTCTTCACTTCTTCCTAAATTTAACAGTAAGCTATTCCTTGTTCTCCTAATATGTTTATGGTATTATCCTTTTTGTCTAAGTCATGCCCCATTTTGATCATATCTTGTTATATGGTATAAGAAGTTATTCTATACCTCATTTCTGCCAAACTGTTTTCTAGTTTCCCCAGAGGCTTTTTGTCAAATAATGAGTTCTTATCCCAGAACCTGGATTCTTTGGATTTATGAAACATTAGGTTATTATTATGATCATTGACTACTGTGTCTTGTGTGTCTAATCAATTCCACTGATTCATCACTCTATTTCTTTTTTATAGCTTTTTATTTACAAGATATATGCATGGGTAATTTTTCAGCATTGACAACTGTAAAATCTTTTGTTCCAATTTTTCTCCTCAGGTAGACCAATACATGTTAAATAAGTTAAAGTATATATAGAATACAATATATGTATACATGTCCATACAGTTATTTTGCTGCACAAGAAGAATCCGGACTTTGAAATAGTGTATGATTAATCTATGAAAGAAATAAAAAAATGCAGGTGGACAAAAATAGAGAGATTGGAAATTCTATGTAGCCATCACTCTATTTCTGAACCAGCACCATATAGTTTTGATGACTGATGCTTTATAATGTATTTTGACACTTGATATAGCGAGGCATTCTTCCTTGGCATCTTTTTTTCATGAATTACCTTGATATTCTTGATCTTTTGTTTTTCCAAATACATTTAGATATTATTTTTCTACATGTATAAAGAAATTTTTGGTAGTTTGTACAATATGGCACAGAATAAGTAAATTAATATAGGCAGAATTATCTTTTTTTATTATATTGATTTGGCTTAAACTTAACTAATTGATATTTTCCTAAATGTTTACATCTGATTTCATTTGTGTGAAAAATGATTTTTAATATGGATTCAGAGTTACTGGTTTTGTATTAGCAAATAGACTCTCAATAGAATTTCTCTTTCTATCTCTTGTTTCTGGGCTTTGTTGCTAATGTATAGAAATGCTGAAGATTTATGTGTTTAATTTGCATTCTGCAATTCCTAAAGTTGTTATTTATTTCAAGTGGTTTTTTAGTTGATAATCAAGGATTTGCTAAGTATATCATTTGCAAAGAGAGAAAGTTCTGTTTCCCCATTGTCTATTTTTTATTCTTTTGATTTTTTTTTTCTCTTATTGCTAAGGTTAACATTTCTGGTACAATATGGAATAAGAAAAAAATGGGCATCCTTGTTTAATTCCTGCTCATATCCAGATTATCCCTATAATAGAAAATGCTGTTAATGGTTTGGGATAAATACTACTTATCATTGTAAGGAAAGTTTTATTTATTTCTATTTTAATGTGGGTTTTTTTTTTTTTAACAGAAATGGACACTGGATTTTGTTCAAAGCTTTTTTTTTAATTTTTTTTAGTCTGAGATAATTATGTGCTTTCTGTTAGTTTTGTTACTGATATGGTTAATTATGCTTATGGTTTTCCTAACATTGAACCAGCCCCAATATTCTTGGTATAAATCTGTCTGGTCATAGTGTATTAATTTTATGAGTACAGTAAATGTACTCATGTAAAATTTTTGGATTCATTAGGGAAACTGGTTTATATTTTCCTTTATATGTTTTGGCTCTTCTTGGTTTAGATACTTACACAGTATTTGTGTCATAAAAGGAATTTGGTAGGAATCTTTCTTTGCCTATTTTCCCAAATAATGCATGTGTTATTGGAATTGATTATTATTTAGTAAAAATCACTTACATATTCAGCTGGACTAAGGGAATTTTTTCTTGGGGGAATTCATTGATGGATCAATTTATTTTTTCTAACATTGGGTTATCTAAAATTTTTATTTCATATTTTTAATCTAGACAAATTATATTCTTAAAATTTATCCATTTCACTGTCAAATTTATTAGTGATAAGTTTTTTTTTTCTGATGATAAAATCATCTTTTTATTTTTGATATAGGAAATTTATTTTTCTTTTTAAAAGCAACATAAGCAATATTTTATCTTTTTTTGTTTTTCATAAAACCAGCTCTTAGTTTCATTCATTAGTTTTCTTTACTTTCAATTTTGTCAATCTCTCCTTTGATTTTTCAGGATTTCCAATTTGGTATTATTTGGGAATTTTAAATTTGTTCTTTTTCTAGTTTTTTTTTTTTTTTTTTTTTTTTAATAGTAGGATAGCTAATTCATTGATCTTCTCTTTCTCTGTTTTACAGATGTAAGCAATTAGAAATATAATATACATTTTTTCCCTCAGTACTGCCTTGGTTGTATTCCCTAAATTTTGGTACTTTATTTCATAATTTTCTTTGTTGATATTATTTATGGTTTCTATGATTTATTCTTTGATTCATGAATTAGTTAGACTTAAATTAGTTTCCAATTAATTTTTAATCTTTCCATGATCATTTATCAAATGTCATTTTTCTACATCATCTGAAAGGGATATAGTTAATATTTCTACATTTTTTCATTTTACTCTAAGGCTTTATCTCTTAATACAAGGTGAATTTTTGTAGGTGCCATATAATGCTGAGAAAACTGTTTATTCTTTTTTTGTTCCTGTTCAGATTTCTCAAGTGACCTATTATGTTTAATTTTTCTAAACTTCTATTCACCTTCTTAATCTCTTTTTTTGTTTAGATATCTCTAGTTCTAAGAGAGGAAAGTTAAGGTCCTCTATTACTATGGTTTTACTGTCCATTTCATTTTGTAACTCATTTAACTTCTCCTTTTAAAAATTTGGATGCAATTTCATTTAATACATACATTTTTAGCATTCATAGTATTTCATTTTCTATATAGTCCCTTGTAGCAAGATGTAGTTTCATTTCTTGTCTTTTTAAATTTGATCTTTTTTTTTTTTTTGCTTTGTCTAAGATCATGATTTCTACCATTCCTTTTTTTAAACTTTAGCCGAAGCTTAATATATTCAGCTTCAGTCTTTCACATTTATTGTGTATGTGTGTGTGTGTGTGTGTGTGCTTCAGATTTGTTTCTCATAAATAACATATTGTAGGATTCTATTTTTTAATCCATTTTGCTATTTTCCTTCTGTTTTATGAGAGTTCCTCCTTTTCACATTCAGTTATGATCATTAATTCTGTATTTCCTTTCATCTTATTTTTTCCCAGTTTATATATTTTAACTCTCCCTCCTTTTCACTGTCTCTCTTCTCTGCAGTATTTTTTTTCTGTAGACCACTACCCTCAATTGGATTTCCTTCTATCAGCACCCTTTTTTCTTGTTTCTCTCCATTTCTAATCCCATATACAAGATAGATTTACCCCAAATTAGGGTGTTTGCAATTCCTTTTTTGAACCAAATTAAAAGAGAAAAAAGTATGATATCATACTCAATTTTACTCATGCCTTTTAAAATATTGCCTCAGTAATAACAATTTTAAGAATACTATTAATAATAACTAACAATTACTAATATAAATGATATATTTTCATATACAATCAGTAAACAACTTGATCATAATTAGAACCTTATAGTCTTTAATGATTTCCTTCTTTTTTAGAGTTTTGTATCAAATTTCTAATGATATTTTATTTTTTGGTTACAACTATCTGTCTTTTAATACATCAAAAATATTTTTTTCATTTATTACACCCAACAAGATAACTTATTCTTGGATGGAACTGCAACTTCTTTGTTTTTTGAAGTATAAGTTCCAAGAACTATGGTCTCTTAATATAGAAGTTGCTAAGTTTTGTGAAATCCTGATTGCTTTTCTGAAGTATGCATTTTTTTTTGTTGCTTGCAATATTTTCTCTTTAACATAGGAATTTTGAAATTTGACCATGATAGTCCTATAACTTTTCTTCTTGAGATCTCTTTCATTTCTGGAAATAACAGAACATTCTTCAATCTTCCCTCACTTAGCCATCTGCTGTCCTTTAGATGAAAATTTGTAAAGTAAAAATATCTGAGCTAAATATTTCTGAGGTCAAATTGCTTGAGGCCACAGTAAATAAAATGTCTCAAGGCTTAATCTGCTTCTCTCAGGGTCTACAATTTCTTTATTCATTGGATTCAGCCTGAAGATGTTTGTTCTTCACTGAGATCAAACCTCTGCTACCAAAATCTTTTCTATTTTCTTCCCAAGATGTTCTAAAAGGACCACACCAAACTCTTTCTTTTTGCTTCTCGATATGTTCATTTTGTGGCGATTTTCTGTCTAGAGAAAATCTGTAGAGCCTGACTTCCTCTGCCATCTTCCCAGAATGCTTTATTCCTCTTGGATTTATCTTCCAGGCTAGTCCTTTTTCCCTATGATGTATTTTACATTTTTTAATTTTTCTTTTCTTTTTTAAAAATATTTAACTCATTGTTGATATCGCATAAATTCATTAGCTTCTACATGCCTAAGTCTGATTTTTAAGAAATGTTTTCCTTTAGCTTTTGTACTTCCTTTTTAACTTGGCCAATCCTACTTTTTCAAAGGCTTGTTTCTTTCAGTCAATTTTTGTGCTTCCTTTTCCAAATTGGGGCTGTTTTTCATGATTCACTTATGTAGTTGCCATCAATTTCCCCAATTTTTCTTCTCCCTCTCTACTTTCATTTTTAAAAATAAATTGTGAACTCTTCCAGAAGGACTTTGGGGGCTTGAGACCAATTCATATGTTCCTTTGATGGTTTATATATCAAGGTTTTGACATTGTTTACCTCTTCTAAGTTTCTATTTTGATGTTCCTTGTAGCTTTTTATAGTAAGAGCTTTTTGCTATTATTTTGCTCATTTCTAGTCTGTTTTGTGACTATTTAAAATTGAGCTTCTTGTATGGGGACCAGTAACTTGGTGTGGAGGTTTGCTACAGGAGCTTCAGGGCTGTCAAATCCCCTGTTACACTGAAGTCTCCTGACCTTTTAGTTCCTGTTGCATCAAACTTCAGGGGCTGACAACTCACCTGTTGCAATACTTACAGTTTGTCTCACAAGCCACTAGCCTGCTGAGCCTAGTTCCTGATGTGTGCTAAGGATAAAACCTCCTGATGACTTAGTGTAAAGTCTGGGCTGGCTCCCTGGAGGCCTCAGAATCAGCCAGAGTCAAAATAAGCAAAAGTCCTTGGTATTTAGGGGGAGAAGTAAAGGAGATGGACAAAAACTGCCAGGAATTTTGCCAAAGATCTTTCCTTGATTCTAGAGTCCAGAATCTCCATGAATCTCCACACTTTTCTTCTCCTCTTACTGAAGCCAAATGACGTTCTCTCACCCCTTTCATTCCACCCCCTAATCTTTACCTATAATTCTCTTAACCCCAAGCATTGAGAAGAGAAATTCCAAACATCCTAATAAAGTTATTGTCCAATAGGCAATTAGCCTGAAGTGCTCAGTTATCTGATTCAAGTGCACCTATTTAGAGTTTCAGCCCTTTACATCTTAGCCCTTCCACTGCCTAAAGTGGGCTTTATTTCTATTTAACCCAAATGAGAAAGTTCTTTCTTGCAATCCTGCTAAGTTATCTCACCTTGGAAAGTTGTTTGAACCTTTCATTTTTATAGATTTTTTCACTGCAGAGTTCATTTTATGGATTAATTTAGAGCTATTTCCAAGGTAAATGGGGAGAACCCATTTCTGTCCCTAACTTGGGAGGCTTATTGTGAGTGCTTTTCTCATCAAAGCCATGCACATAGGTAGGAACTTTGTTTTATAGGTAAGAAAACAGAAGTTCCAAGACCTTTGGTAAAATTGTCCCAAAGACATAAGGCTAACAAATAATAGGAATCCCTGACTCCTAACCAAAATCTATCACTCTTTATTCCACTGCTCTACTTTGTGTGTATGCACCTCTCCCAACAATCTTCCCTCTTCTTAATTCTATAAACAAAGAAAAAAGGGCTGGTATGGAGTTCTAGTTTTTGGAAGGTGATTATGATGATTTTTCTATCATCTGAGTAGGATATGTGCTGGTCAGGATCATAGAAATATATATATATATATATATATATATATATATATATATATATATATATATATATATATATATATATATATATATATATAATATTTGAATCTGTATTTGTTTGGATTGAGTTTTTCCTCTCCTTTTTTCTCTTTCTCTTTTTTCCCTTTCTTTTATCTCTTCTTCTCTTTCACTTTCACTTTTTCATTCTCATTCTCCTCCTACCCCTCCTCCCTTTCCTGCTCTACCTCCTTTTCCTTCTCTTTCCCTTCCTTTTCCTTATTTTTATTTCCTTATTTTCGCTCTACTAAAGATCTATCCATATGCCTATTAGTAGCTCCTGATTTTTATTCTTCTGGCAGAAATAAAAGAATTTATGATATGGAGAGTGATAACACTATAATAAGAATTTCACACATATATTTTCATTTAATCCTCACAACAATTCTGTGAGATAGGAGCTGTTATTATCCTCACTTTATTGTTGAGAAAACTGAAGCAGAGGTTAAGTGACTTTCCCAGGTCACAAGATTAGTATCTGAGATCAGATTTGATTTCAGGTTTTCCTGGTTCCAGTGCTCTATCCATGTGCAGGATACTTGCCTAGGTGGCGTTCCTTTAATTCTAGGTTTATTTTTCACCTGTTTTATGTTCTTAAATAGAGCACTACATCAAAACAGTCAGATTCATCTATCCATGTTCCACGATATTTGGACAAATCCTTTAATCTCTTTTGGTTTTGGTTTATTCATCTATGAAATGGAGATATTTATACTAGCTATTTCATGCTATTGCTTGAAAGGGAAAGAAAATCTAAAATATTTTGTAAGCCTTGATGTACTATGTACCGCCAAGTGGAAGTTTGATGGTCATTTCTTCACATTATTATTTTTTGAGTAAGAATATTTTACCCCATTGATTCATTAAAGAAAAATAATTGTATCAAAATGATTTACAATTTTCAACTACTTTTCCCATAATCTTATGAGATAAATAATACCAATAATAGTGCATCCATTTTTCAAATGAAGCTACTGACATTTAGAGAACTGGTTTATTCTCAGGTAAATGTGACTGATGAATTTATAATCTGAAATATAATAGAGATCTGGCTGTCTTGAATTATATAGGACATAATCACAAAACCTAGAACTTGGAAAGGAACTCCATTGGTGTCAAACTCAAATGTAATTGAGACCACTAAACTATGTATAAGGATCTTGACTACATATCTAGGGGCTATATAGTGACTGCATCTTGGGACTACATGTTGACTTACATGGTCCATGTTCTAATGTCTTTTTATTTTTTAAAATATTTCTGTATTCTGTTTTAAATCTTAGCCTACAGTACTCAGGAGTGACAAGAGCTGCAATGCTACCCACATGTTGACTGTCTCACAAATTCCCCAAAGTGATCATATTTTGATTGCATATATGATTGATAATTTTACTTATCTTTATACTATTGCAAAGTGTATAAAGAATATACCTGCAATAATTATAGATAGGAGAGCAGATACCTAGAATATCTTAATGCTATTGATAAGAAAAGTGGGGTGCAAAGAGATGAATTCATAGAAATAAAATATATATTTAAATATATAATATCAGATTCATAACAGCTGTGTAATTGGAATAAGTTTACTAATCTCACTAAACCTCATTTTCTACCCTAGTAAGATCAAGCGGTTTAACTCAATGAACACAATGGTTCCTTCTAATTTTAAATCTAAATTAAAAATTAAAAACAAAATTAAAAAAAGATCTCTCCACTAATGTTTCCACTAACAAGCTCTATCACTTGTATACTTTACCTTCCAGAGTTGTCACTGAAAAAAGATATTTAGATTATGAGGTGGATATAAAGTTTGGAACATTTTAAAACACTTAACTCTGCACAATTTAAACACACAATGTCCACTTTCTGAGTTGTCCCTATTACCTTGGACAGCTCCTTCAAATATGCATCAATGAAGTCCTGGGGCTCCTCTGGGTTCAAGCCTTCCTTGTGTTGTTCAATCACCCGTTCTATAAAAGACTCTATCTTCTTCCATTCTTTTATGAATGTCTTGTGAGGTCCTGGCAGGAGTTTCATTATCCAAGGAAATATATTATAGAGCTAAATAATATAAAAGGGAACAGGAGGAGGAAATCACTTCCTATTAGATTACCCTATCTCTTTATCTTCTTCGTTATAAGTCGGAATCTTGACCATTTTTTTGCATCATAGAATTTATCTTAATTACATGTCTATGCACTCCTGAAATCCACATTCCCCATAACCACTGTCTATCCTCCCATACTTTTGTTCTCCCAACATCCAGACTGGCATCCAACCATGTCTTGTCTCATACACAAGCCCCTTTGCCATGGCCTAATGCACTTAAATAAATCTCTTGAGATGTCACAAATCTAGAGGGATTCACAGCCTGCAAAAAAGAGAAAGATTCTTTCTAGGGAAATTGCTAGTACTTGGGCCTGTATTTCCCTGGTAGCAGCACAGAATTCTCTCATGAATTTCTATTTTGCTCCTCTTAGGGAAATGAGGGCTAGGATTATTTACCCTTTGCCCTGATTTTCTTCCAAAGCCAGACTCATGCGGATTTAAGTGAAATTGTTAGCCAGCAACTCCTTTGGTTACACTTATTCACTGATCAACTAAGAGGAAAGGTAGATGGAGAGCTGGAGTAAGACTCAGAAAGACCTGAGTTAGAATTCTGCCTCAGACACTTAATAGCCAAGGTCAAATAATTAACTTCTCAGCTTCTGTTTCATTACCTGTAAAGTAATGATTTTAATAGCAACTAGCTCAAAGGCTGTTGTGAAGATCTAAAGAAATCAATCAACAAGCATTTATTAAGCACCTACTATGTGTCAGGTCCTGTGCTAAGTGCTAGGCATCCAATGAAGGGCAAAAATGTCAGTTTCTGTCCTCTGTCCTCAAGTAGTTCACATTTTGATGTCATGGAAATAATACGTGCAAGATATGTGCAGAATTGTCAAAATATAATCTGAAAGAGGAAGGCACAGAAGCTGAAAGGACTGGCACTGTGAAATTTGAGCTCATTTTGGGGGGCAATTGGCATTTAATGACTTGCCCAGGATCATATAGTTAGGAAGCGTTAAGTGTTTGAGGCTAGATTTGAACTCCAGTCCTCCTGACTTCAGGGCTGGTGCTCTATCCACTGTGCCACCTAGCTGCCCCATTGAACCATTCTTAAAGGAAGTCAAGAGATGGAGGTGAGGAGGGAGCACATTCCAGACAAAAGCACTGAAGTAGGAGCTAATCAATGTAAAGTTGTTTCTAAAACTTAAATGTAAGAATTTAAATTGTCTGTGTCTCTGATTTTTTTCTCTTTTTTTTTTCTCTAGCTGTCTCTCTTTTATACCTGTCTCAGAATCTCCTTCCTTTCCTGCTGCCCTCCCCTTCCCCCCTCTCTCTCTGTCTCTGTCTCTGTATCTCTCTCTGTCTCTCTCTCTCTTTCTGTCTCTCTCTCTGTCTCTCTCTGTCTATGTCTCTCTGTCTATCTCTCTCTCTATGTTTCTATGTCTCTGTCTCTCTATGTCTCTGTCTCTCTATGTCTCTCTCTCTCTCTGTCTCTCTCTCTGTCTCTCTCTCTGTCTCTCTCTCTGTCTCTCTCTCTCTCTGTCTCTCTCTCTGTGTCTCTCTCTCTGTGTCTCTCTCTCTCTGTCTCTCTCTCTCTGTCTCTCTCTCTCTGTCTCTCTCTCTCTGTCTCTCTCTCTCTGTCTCTCTCTCTCTGTCTCTCTCTGTCTATGTCTCTCTGTCTATCTCTCTCTCTATGTCTCTCTCTCTCTATGTCTCTCTCTCTCTCTCTCTCTCTCTCTCTCTCTCTCTCTCTCTCTCTCTCTCTCTCTCTCTCTCTCTCTTTCTCACTATGTGTTTGTCTGTGTGTATCTCTCTCCATCTCAATCTCTGTCTTCCCCTGCATAGGTGAGAATAAAATTCCTAGTTTCTCTCAAACTCTGCTCAAGAGACAATTTCTCCATGAAGTCTTTCCTTGTGCTCCTGGCTCTTAATTCCTGCCTACAAAAACTTTTCCTACTGGATTTATTTATTTGCACATACACTCATTTGAGCACATGCTGTCTCCTCCAGCACAATGCAAAATACCAGAAGTCAGGGACTACTGCTTCATTTTTGTCATTGTATCCCCTTCTCCTAGCACAGCACTTGACACATAATAAATGCATAATGAGCCTTTGTAAATGGGTAATTTGGATAAAGATTCTAGCAAAACTTAATACTGAATGGAAATTTGTTTTCCATTATTTGGAGATCTCAGTGTTCTGGAACAGCATGGGTCCCCCAGGCATATTTTTTCATGCCACTGTTTATAAAGCTCTTGTTTCCTTCCTTTCCCCTTCTTAGCCCCTTTTGCTGCTTAGAGGAAGTCATGCACAAGCTGATGCAGCTCCTGCCAAAATCGCACAGCCGTTCTTGTTTCTTTTCCCATGGAGGAAGTCCATGACCCAACTGATGCTGAGCCAGCCTTACTCAGGAAGAGATGTTCTGTTACCTGACACTCCCACCTGGTTTCAAGCACTGTGATATCATCCAAACTCTTCAGCAGCTCCCGAAACTGAGAATCATGGTACTCAAAGCGATGTCCAAAAGTTACGGAACAGATGATATTGGAAACTGCATTGTTGATCTGAAAGTGGGGGTCAAAGGGCTGTCCTGTTTACCAGAAGAGAAAGGGGACACACAATTCTTCATGTTACTCATGTTCTTTAAAGGAACTTTCTGCTTTTTTTTCTCCCAAACATTTTTTTTTCTCACCACCCCCCCTGCTCTTCAGCATACACCTACTTTATTATTAACCATAAACCGCTACAGCTAAAATAGATGTGAAGGGGAAAAAATTGCTCACTTTTTATGTTTTAGTCAAGTCTTGGGATTTAATTGACATATTTTGTTTCAATAGGTGACTTTGAGCAAATTACTTTACTTGTCTTTGTCTCCACTTATTCATCAGTAAAATGAGGGGGCTGGATTAGGTGTATATATTCTCAAGATTTCACCATCTGTGTAATGGGCATGGGCACAAATGTGCATGTGTGTCCATTATTATTTGTATGCATCTAGCAATACCGATGACTATATACATCTGTGGGTTACTTTTATGCATGTGAATAGTAAAGTTGAAATTACAACTAGAGATACTGAACTGTAAAGAAAAGAAATGTGAAGGTAAAGAAGAAAGGAGGAAGGAAAAAATAATGTCTAAGGGACCGATTCTGGAACCTCAGACATTGCCTACCTCAGACATTTACTCAAATACTACTTTGGATATTTATTAGTTGGGTTACTTTAGGTCTAGTGCCTTTCAACAGTCATTTTTCCCTCAGTTTCTATTGTTTATATCTTGTTTTACATAATTGTTTCCATGTTGTCTCCCCTAACTTAGACAAGGAACTCTTGAGGAAAAAGATTCTCTTTTTCCTTTTCTTTGTATTCCCAGTATTTAGCAAAGTGCCAGGAATATCATAGGCATCTGATAAATATTTATTAGTTTTAATGACTCACCTTGGGCAAGTCACTTAAGTGCTCCATTTCTCAGTTTACTCATTTGCAGAACTGGAGGAAAGGTTGATTTGATAGGCTCCAAGATTCCTTTTTACCCTCAATCTATGATAATAAGAGGAAGCAGAAGAAGAAGAGGAAAAAGAAGTGGATGATTATGGGAGGAGAAAGTGAAAGAAAAATAGAAACATAGGAGGAGGAAGAATAGCAGAAGAATGAATATCTACAATAGCAACATGGTGATAAGACAGATAATTTGGATGGACTCAAAATCCTGGATCAATGCAATAACAACTACAATTCCAGAAGTCCAATGATGATACAGAATACCCATCTCCTAACAGACTTAGATTACACAATGAGGTAAATGTTTCTGTATATGGCCAATGTGAGAATTTATTTTGCATGATTATGTATATTTGTTCTTAGGATCTATCAGGAGGGTTCCCAGTGGGAGGAGGAAAAAGAATGAAAAAAATGATTATTGAAAAAGCAATCAAAATTGTAAAATAAATGAAGACAGCAATATGTGTCCATAATATACACAAACGCACACAGAAAGTAGAAAATAGAGAGCAAGTCAGAAGAGAAGAATAAGAGGGAAGATACAAAGAAAAGAAAATAGATGATTCAATAAATAGAGAGAAAGAAGGATGACTAGAAAGAAAAAAAGTTGGAAAAGGGCAACAGGAGAGAGTAGAGACAGGTGTGTGTGTGTGTGTGTGTGTGTGTGTGTGTGTGTGTGTGTGTGTGTGTGTTTATGGAGTGATCAGTCAAGGCAGGGCTCCATGTATGACATCTGAAAAGTTAAGGTATGTACTATCTGTGTTGATGGCAGAAAATTACTATAATGACATTGAAAAGAATAAATTGTGTTCTTGGTTTATTGTCTCATTTCTTCCTAGAGAACAATGTTGGGTCTTTGAAAACATCCCCTGGGGATGGGGGGGAGTATTTTGTCTGTCTCTAGTCTAAAGATGACTTTTCCCCCCCCACTTTCCCCATCCACAATTACCAGTTCTCTTTAATATTCATCTGATCAAATGGAAAATCACAAGAAATTGCAAACATCTCTGTCTGACCAAAGCTCACCTTTTTCTTCCCTGATAGCTTCAATGAGAAACATGGCCTCCTCCCGGATCCGATCTTCCAGGGTCTTCTTTCCCAAACCAAAGTTCCTCAAGGTCATTAAGGCAAATCTTCTTTGCTGTTTCCATGCTTGACCATTAGATAAGGTTAAGCCTAAATAATAATAATTTGTCAATATTTCAAAAGATCTGTAATTTTACTGGTACGGTTATTTTTTCTACTACCAATGGAATTCAACTGAACAAGCATCTGAAAAAAACCTATTATGTCCCCAAAACTGTGCTGAGTATACAAAGTAAAGGCTAGCCAGTTCCTGCTCTGAAAGAACATTTATTGAAGAAACAACAGTTAAAGTTTAATTGTAGGACACATGGAAATATTTGGAGGTCCTAAACACAAATAAAAGAGATATCAAGGTTCAGAGTTCCTGAGAACCTATAAGGAACTTAGGATACATAAGTATGAGTTTCTGAATTCAGAGATGATTCATTGCTAGATGAAGTGTGTCAGATGGCTATGGACAGAAGGATGAGCATAAATTGTAATCTGGATGGTCAAATGAATTTTTGAGAGTCCTAAACAATCTCAGGTGGCCTTTGTTGACTTTATCATCATGATACTCCAGGCAGGGCAGCAATACTTTGGCCTCTGGGGAATAGATGTTCCACAAATATACTTGTTGTCCCCCCTTTGTTTGATTTCATATAGAATTGATAAAGCTCATTCACCTTGATGACAGTATAGTATTAAAAAGTCAACCTCATTTCTGTCTATCTCCCATTCTTGGGAGATAGTAGAAGAGGAAAATTGGGATATTCCTTTCTCAGGAAGGATCTTTGCCTTGAAGAACTTGAGATGAAAGCAGAGAGTTTTTGAAAGGTGCCCAAGAATGGATTTGTTTAAAGACATTGTTTTTAATTACTTGGGAGAGGTTTCTGTACAACTACTTAACTCCCATAAGAACATATGTATATGTATATGTGTATATATATATATATATATATATGTATATATATGTATATATGTGTGTATATATGTGCATATGTATATATGTATATATATATGTATATATGTGTGTATATATATGTATATGTATATATGTATATATATATATACATATATATATATATATATAATATGGTGTTCCTTTTATAGATGGTGCTATTTAAAGAGCATTTACAAATGTGAAAAGACACTAAATAGATAAATACCCTTGACCAAAAAAGATGAAAGATGTAGAGAGATATTTTTAAGCAAAGAGACTCATGGGAACTCACAGTGGTTGAAGATTTAATTTTATACAATGATAGACATATTCATCCCAGTAATCTTTAGTGTAATTAATCTATAGTGTAATTCATGTTAAATAATATTAAAACAAAAAGAGATAAGAAGAGCTAATAAAATGTCAGAAGAATTATATTGCTGGCATCATGTCAAAGGGAGATTAACTTTTTTCTACTTGGACCCAGAGAGCAAAACTAGGAACAATCAGTGAATGATGTAAGAAGTAGAATTGGAATTGGAAGGAAGGACAGACTACTGATCAGTTAGATTTGCCATAGAGTATCATAGGTTTCTTTGAAAGGTAGTAGGCTCCCCATTGTTAAAGGTAATTCAAGCAGAGTCTTGGGGTAGGAATGTTGAAAGGAGATTCCAATTCAGGTGCAGGCAATCTTAGGCAGCTGGGAAGATCCCTTATGCCTCTGAGAGCCCATAATCCTCTCAAATGCCAAAATGTCTATCCTGAGTCCTTTCACTCATTTATTCAACAATCATTTATTAAGGTTTGAAGATTAGCAAAGCATTGCTGTAAGTGATGATATATAGGTGGTATTAGGCTGGCCGAGCTTTAATGGAAATTTCCATGTTATAAGGAAGATAAGTCAGAAACTCCTCCTCAAATGTATAAATGTCAGTCACTAACCTTTATCATTGTGTTTGGGGAATTGTTCTAAGCACTGGTGTGGATCATCATGAATTAATATGTAAGTTCAAGACTTTTACCAAAAAATTTATATTAGACACAGGAGAATATATTATTTGCAAGGGAAAGCTTCATGGATAAATTAAGTGTGTGAACTGATTTGAAAGATTTCAAAAGATTAAGAGGGAGGAAGGAGAATAAAAATGAAGGGAATAGCATGGAGTAAAGGCATAGTTCATAAGCTAGAGCTTTGGTCTTGGGGTTAAGAAGATCTGAGTTTAAATTGTGGCTCTGGTATTTATGAACTCTTGGCTTCAGATCTCATCTGTAAAATGGGAGTGAGGAGTTGCAGACATTAGCATCTAAATTTCCTTCCAGTTCTAAAACTGTGATCCTGTGACTGGATTGAAATGGAGGGGGCCATTGGGAAAGAGTGTCTAGGCTAGTTTGATTACAATGTGTGGGAGATGAACATTATCTATCACAGATAAAAGTTGGAAAAATTGACTGAAAGGTCATTGAACCTCACAATGGAAGGTTCCACCAGACTAATCCAGTCTGATAATACCTAACTCCAACTGGGTCCTTATTATGCCTGGACAATCTTTTTTACTCTGCCCTTAGTGCCTTTCTATCACAGTTTTTACAATTATTTTGCCAAATCTTTATCTTCCTTTCTCCAATACCAAGCCAAACATAAGGCAGATATCTAAACCTCCTAATTCTTAAAGAAGATATTCTCCAATGGGTTTCAATTCCATGCCTTCATTCCTTAAGTCTTAGCAATATCAATTCTCCTCCTCTTCTCTAAATAATAAAAGAATAGACATCTTTTATTCATGCTAGCTCCTTCATCTTTCTTCCCTTCCACTCCCACCACCTCTCCCTAGCTCCCTTGAAGACTTTGATTCTTTTTAATCCTTTTGTAAAAAACAATAATAATGATAATAATAACCAATTGGGGAAAGGGAGAGATATAATATCTTAATAAAGGAAATAACTCCTTGCAAACTAGAATTGGACAGGTAGAATTGAATGGCAATACAAAAATAAATAAATAATAAAATTACACAAATATAATCAGAATTAAAAGTTCTCATTAAAAATGCTTGATCTGGAGAAAAGATCAAAAAAGAGAATATAAGAATTGCAGATCTACCTTAAAGATATAATAAAATAAAATGTCTGTATACAATATTACAAGAAAATATTAAGGAAATTGCTCTGAGGTTCTAGAACAAGACAAAAAAGTAGAAAAAAATCCACTGATCAAACATGAGATTCCAATAATAAAATCTAGGAATGCTATAGCTAAGTTTTAAAATAGCTAGGTTAAAGAGAAATTGTTGTACACAAAAAAGGAAGAAAATAACATTTAAATACTGTAGAAAAATAAGAAGAATTTCAGAAGACCTAGTAGCTGCTATACTAAAAGGCAATAGGTCTTAAAACATTATAATCTTAAGAGCAAAGGAACTGGGATTACATTCAAGAGTATCTTATCCAACAAAGTTGTATATAATCATGAATGGGAAAAAAAAAGGATATTTGACAAACTGAAAGACTTTCAGGTACTTGTCACAAAAAGACCAGAACTCAATGGAAAATTTAGTGAAAAAGATGTAAGAGAATCATAAGAAAATCACTGAGGACTAATTATAAGACTCTGATAAAGGTCACACTGTTTGCTTATGAATATGAAAATGCTATTTTATTAATATTTGTATTATTAGTAATTGTATTTTTAAACATGTTATCATTGCTGAGGTAGTTTAGAAGAAAGGTTGGGGCTGAATTGTGCTTGATGAGGTGATTTAAAAAAATAAAAGTGAGCAGAAAATGTGTAAAAGGAGAAAGTATCTCATGAATTAGATGGTGGAAAAAAAAATAATACAATAGTGATGGACAGCTTGAGACACTGGAATAGTATTCATATCTGGGCTGAAGAGTTTTGGAATTTCTTGAGCTTTTAGAGAGAAGAGAAAATTGGAGATGGGGTGAGGGAGAGACTTTTACAAGAGTATATAGATTAAGATTAAAAGAACTGTGTGAATGGTTGAAGGATGGATTTTCAGAGGTTGGCTAAAATAAGTAATAAGAGAATAAGGGAAGAAGATATGGTAAAAATGATAGAGAAAAAGAATGAAAAGAAAATAATAAAATAATAAAAACAAAATGGAGGGAAATTCAGATAGCTATTATATCTCTGTGAATTGGATGAATTCATCCATTAAACAGAAATGGATAGAAAAATGGATTAAAAATCTGCAATATGTGATTTACAAGAAACATTTTAAAATCGGAGAGACAGAGTTTAAAATAGAGGGTTGGAGTAGAATTTATTATGCTTCACTTGATGTAAAAAATGCAGGGATAGCAATTATGATTCAGAAAAAGTATAACTAAAATGTATTTAATTAAAAGATTTAAATAGGGTAACTACATTTTGATAAATAGTGTCATAGATTGTAAAGGGCGGGGACTTTAGAGAAATATACTTAAGGCTCAGTTTGATTGATTTAAATAAGGTATTAACTCAGTGGAATTGTTGAGGCAAGGATTATCAAGTTTTGCATGTGAGTTCTCTACTTCAGTATGATTGATTTAATCTTATATCAAATAATGGTTCCCTAGTGATATGATGATTGGTATACTGTAATGATGTAATTGTAATAGAATATATAAGACTGAACTCAAGCTTTCAGACTCAGAGAGACATCCCATCTTCATCAGCCTTGTTGTGACTGTCTTCCTTTCCCCAATGAGACCAAAGCCCATCTGAAGGGCCTACAGAAATCTAGCCTGGGTCCCAGGAAAGGAGACTGTGAAGGAGACAATAAAAATTTTTGGACTTTATCCCTGGCTACTCTTGTGGTGATTACTCTGATGAAATGAAGGCTGGTCCCAAGACCTCCAGAAAGCTAACCAGGACATTACAATAGACAATGAAGCAATACTAATTCTGAACCTATATACACAAAATATTATAAAGTTTTGAAAAAATGTTAAAAGAATGACAGATCAAGACTGTTAGTAGTAGTATAATAGTAGGGGTCATTATTTTTTTTTCCTCTCAGAACTAGATAAATCTAAAAAAAAAAAAAAAAAAGAGAAGCTAAATAAATAGAAGTTTTGATAAAATAGATATGATAAATTTTTAAGGAGAATTGAATGGAAATAGAAAATAATATACTTTTTTTTCTCAGCATGCATTTTCTATAAAGATTGATCATATATTGCTTCTAACTTTCATGATTGTAGTTCATAAAAATTTAAAGCCCAAACTGAACAGCAGAAATATTAAAAATATCTTTTTCAGATCATAAAACAATAAATTTATATTTAATAAGGATCCAAGGAGATAGAGACTAAACAACATAATCTTAAATAAATGTTTAAACAACAAATCATATAAACCATTAATAATTTCATTAAAGAGAATGACAACAATGGGATAACATATCAAAACCTATGAGATATAGCAAAAGCAATGATTAGAGAAAAATGTATCTCTAGATGCTTACATCAATGGAATAGAGAATGAATAGACTTATGAATTGCATATACACTGTAAAAACCTGGAGAAAAAATAATAATCTCCAATTAAGTACTATACTGGAAATTATAAAAATTAAATATGATATTAATGAAAATTTGGAGTAAAAAATTAAATTAATAAATAAAAGTAGGATCTGGTTTTATGAAATAAAACAAAATAGATAGTTAACATAAAGAGGGAGAAAAGAAACAAATAACTATCATTAAAAGTAAAAAGGGTAAATATATTGCTCATAAGCATAAGATAGAATTAAAGCAAATATAAGGAGTTATTTTGCTCAATTATAGGTCATTAAATTTAACAATTTAAGTAAAATGGAAACAATACATACAAAACTATAAATTTATCAAAGTATCAGAAAAGGAAATAGTATATATAAATAGAACTATTTTAATAAAATAATTTGAATAAGCTATAAATGAGTTTCCTTTAAAAAAGCAACAGGACTAGTTGAATTTATAAGTGAAGTCTATCACACATTTAAATACAAACCAATTCTGATATTAAATAAATTATTTGGAATGATAGGTAAAGAAGGGATTCTACTAAATTCCTTTTATGAAACGAATATGATACTGATACATAAACCAGAAAGAATACAAACAGATAAAAAAGTATAGGCCAATCTCATTAATGATTATGTATGTAAATATCCTAACTGTATTTTAATTAAAAAGTTACAGCAATATATTACAAAAATTACTCATTATGATCAAGTGTAACTTCCTCAAGGAATGTTAATTTGACATAAAACAATTATTAAGACAATTGATTTTATCAATAAACTGATTTCATCAATAATAAAAAAATTATAAAAATCATCAATAGATACAGAAAATGCTCTCAATAAAGAGCATTTCTATTCTATTCATTTCTAGTAAAAGCTTTGGGTGCATTAGTATACAGAGATTTTCCTTCAAATTCATATAAAAGTAATTATCTAAAACAATCAGCAAGCATCATTTACAATAGGGATAAACTAGAAGCCTTCTTATAAGAGTACTATGGAAGTACTGAGAATTACTGAATACTTTGAAGACTTCCCAATAATATTGTGTGAAACAAGGATGCCAACTGTCACTGATATTATTAAATACTGTGCTAGAAATCCCAGAAATGTCAATGAGATGAAAAAGAAATTGAAGAAAGTAAAATAAAGAATGAGGTAATAAAACTGTTTTACATATGACGTCATGCTATATTTGGAAAAATCTCAAAGGCATAACTAAAAAATTAGGCAAAACAATCAATTATTTTAGCAAAGTAGAATATAAAGTTAATCCACATCAATCATCAGCAATTCTATATATCACAAACAAAACTTTGCAAGAACTCATAGTAAAAGATACCTTATTTAAAATAAGTGTAGATAATCTAAAAAACCTTAGAGTATACCTGCCAAATCTCAAAACAAAACAAAATTATAAACAAAAATTATAAAAAAATATTTTATACAAATAAAATCATATTTAAATAATCAGACAGATATTGTTTATTGGTAGGCTGGTTCAACATAAGAAAAATGAAAATTTTACCCAGAATAATTTATATATTCAATGCCATTCCAATTAAATTACCAAAGATATTTTGTTAAATTAGAAAAATAACAAAATTAATTTGGAAAAATAAAAAGTCAAGAATATCAAAGAAAATAATGAAAAGAGTGTAAAGGAAGTAAGTTTAGCAATACCAGATCTCCAACTATAAAGAAGTCATTATCAAAACTATCTGGCACTGACTAAACAAAAGAAAGGTAGATCAGTGGCGTAGAACAGACATACAATTTACAACAACAGATAAACACAATAAGTTTGTATTTAACAAGTGTAAAGACTTAAGATTTTGGCATAAGAATTCATCATTTGGTAAAAATTGTTGGAAAAACTGGAAAACTATGACATACACAGACAAAACATAGCGTAATGAATTGCAACATCTCATATCATTTACCAAGGAAAGGTCAAAATGTAGAGATTTTACAAGAATATTAGAATAACATTAAGTATCTCACTTATAAATCGTATGAATAGATGAACAATTTACAAATAAAAGATAGAGAGCAAAGTTTGGTATAAAATGGGTAGGTCCAATTACATTGAATCGAAAAGTTTAGTACAAGTAAAAGAAAATTAGTCAAGATCAGAAGAAAAGCAGAAAATTGGGTTGGTGGGGAATTTATAGACAATTTATCAGCAAAAGGTCTCATATGTAAAATATAGAGAATAAACTTTTCCAAATCTAAAAGAATGAGTTAATCCCTAAGTTATAAGTGATCAAAGGATGTGAACAGGCAGTTTTCCAATGAAGAAATCAAAACAATTTATAGCCATATGAAAAACCTTCTACATTATTATTGTTTAGAGAAATGCAGATTAAAACAACTTTGAAATATAATTTTATGTATCAGATTGGCTAAAATAATTGAAGGGGAAGTGACATGTTGGAGAGGATGTGGGATATTAATTCATTGTTAGCAGAATTGTGAACTGATCTAACCATTTTGAAGAAACTCTCTATATTCTTTGCGCCAGAAATATCACTAGTACCCCTTTTTCCAAAGATAATTCGAGATAAGGGAAAAGAATATATGTTTGTAAAATGCTTATAACAGCATCCTTTGTGGTGGCAAAGAACTGGAGACTGCAGGAATAACCATCAGTTAACTGAACAAGTTGTGGTAGAAGATTGCAATGGAAGACTACCATGGTATCAGAAATGATAAACCCAATGATTTTAGAAAAAACTTGGAAAAACTTGCAGGAAATAATAAAGACTGAAATAAGCAAAACCAAGAGAAGATTATACAGTAAAAACAATATTATTTTAAGAATTACTCTGAATAAATAAGTTTTCTGTCTAATATAATTATCCAAATTAAGTATAGGTCATATGAAAAAAGATGCTATCTGCATTGAGAGAAATGACAGATACTAGTGTTCATAGAATAATTTTACACACACACACAGGTGTGTAGCCATTTCTTCTATCTAATAGTAGCATCTCTAGGAGGTAAGTGAGGAGAAAATGAGAAAAAAAGAAATTTATGTAATGATTTTGTTGTATATTGACAAGTATTAAGTTTCTTGTCAATATACAACATATATATATATATATGCAGTTTCATGTGCAATCATCTTTTTATTGCACTGTTATAGAAATGCTTAATTTCATAAAACAAATATATATATATACATATACATATATAATTTTTAAAACATAGCAAAATAAAACAAAAAGAATTTGACCTGGGTCTTTGGTTTTGTCAAGTTCCTCCAGATGCAGCTGACTTAGAGGTCAAAGGACCTAAAGTTAGAATTATAAATGCACAGAATTTCAAAATAGGAATTGATCTCAGAGGCAATAGACTAACTTGTACCCAGAAAATAGCGCCAACAAAATATACTGAACACCTTTTGCTTGAAGACATCAACTGGGGGAGAAATCTATTATTTCTAAAGGCAAATTATTTCATTTTTGATAGTTCTGATGTTGAGAAATTTTCCCTAGCATCAAGACAAATTGTACTCTTCTGCAATTCTCTCTCAGTTCTGCTGGTTCTGGGGCAAATAAACTTACTCCTTAATTTTTTCAAATACCTATAGACAGTCATCATGCTCTTTTCACCCCCCAACTGAATCACTTCTTGTCTTTAAGTTAAATATTGCAACTTCCTTCAACTGATCTTATGGGAGAACTCCTTCCCTATTCTCATTGCTCTCCCCCTCAATCCTCTTCCTCTCCTCTCACTCTCACTCTCAGACTGAAGGAAGGAGAATTCAAAAGCTTGTTTTTTTTAATTTTTTTTTTCTGGCATATTTTTTTATCATCAAATGGGCTGGAATCCTTCAGGGATGGTGGGCAGGAGTCAAATATATCTTTCAAAGCATTCTGGAGATGAAAAATATTTATCATAATTCAGAGAACTCACCAAATGATTTAAAGACTTGGACGAGGAGAGCAAATTGGGGACGATCAATAAATGCCTCATCTTGGTTGAGTAGGACCTCCTTGATCAGTGGCAATCCAGTGACGATCATAAAGATAACACTGCCTGCACGTGTGATGAAAACATTTCCATATTGCTTAGCAAGCTGAAAAAATAATTTGTTTGAGTTGAAAACTTCTATTGCCACTCAGGCTATTTTTGGTGAGACAATGTGAAATGGAGTCCACCTGATTCTGTCTGATCCAATTAGATTGAATTCAGTTCAGCCCCAAAGAATAAAGAATCATCCAGCTACGTCCCAAATACTGTGCTAGGAGTTGAACAAATAGACACAAACACCATACAGTTCCTTTCCTTGAAGAATTGACTCTGGATGGAAATTTTCTGTGCATTTATAAGTAAATACAAAATATATATAAAGGAAATTCTAAATGATTTCAGGAAAGGTTAACATGAATTTAGCAAGGCTTGTCTTCAGGTAACAAACACTCCAGGATACTGTCACCGCACCCTTATCTGAAGTTATTACAGTTTAATAAGGCCCCCAAAAGCTTGTCTCCTGCCTTAAGAACTTCAGACAGTGAATAACCTCAACTTGATAGCATATGATTATTTTCAGGAGTTGGGAATATTTAGACTTCAAAAAAGTAAAACAAAAAACAAAACAAAACAAAAAAATGAGTTGAGAAGTGGGATAGGATGTGTTTAGAATTTGAAATCTATTAAGATCCTGGATTCAGATCCTACCAGGATCTTTGACCCCTAACAGGAACCAGTCACTGCACTTTTCCCAGATACTTACACAGATAAGTATATTGAGGATCAAATGGGATGATGGATACAAAATGTACATAGTGTACATCGTTATAAAGATACAAAGACTAGACCAATCTCATTTGAGAGGCAGAATGGGATATTGAATAAATACCAAGCATCAGTAAGAGCATCCTAAAGGCCTGGTTTCACATCCAATACCTGATCCATGCAAGACACTTAACCTTTGAATATCCCTGGTAGGATACCTCTAATGGCTTACTCCTGGATAGGTCCTTGGCCCTGGACTACTATTTTATCAATAAAAGCACAGATGGAGTGCTCATCTGATTTGCACTCAACACTGAGTCAGGAAGGGCAGCTGGGTATTGGAGTTGACCAAAACAGTTTCAATGGGCTATGGTTGGACTGAACACAATAATGTGAAATTCAAAAGGGATAAATGTAAAGAAGTGTATCTTGTTCAGTCTAAAGTTCAAAAAGCAGTTCCAAAAGTGCATTTGCTCTGAAAGAAATCTGGGTCTTAATAACTTGCTTTTCTTTAACTTTTGATAACTGAATTTCATTATAATCAATTTCCTAAAAAAAAAAAATCCAATTTTATTTAAAACTATGATTCTGAGGAAGTGTCCATCAGTGTCAGCAAACTAACTGCCAGAGAGGTCCAGAACATAAAAACGTCTTTATATAGGAACTGAGTAAACTAATAATCACCATTTGGATATGTCAGATTAAAAAAAAATATTGTCTGTGTTTGGTGAACTTAATTGACACAAATACTACCTGGATGTTGGCAGAATAAAGTTTACACTCATAATTGACCAATAAGTCAAGTAAACGTCACAGGCTGACATGGCTTGTCCAAAGTCTGAAGATCAGAGTTGAGGACCATGGTTTCTTAACTTTTCATAAATATGTGTATGTGAGCGTATGTGTATGTGTTGCCCTTTGTTCCTCTAGTTAATTCTATGTATCCCTTCTCAGAAAAAAAAAAACATTTTAAGTGCATAAAATAAAATAAATAGGATTATAAAGAAAACCAAATATATTAAAAATAGAATGACCAAATTTTTTTATTTTTATTTTTTTACTTTTGGTGAGGCAACTGGGGTTAAGTGACTTGTCTAGGATCTAATCTAATATCTAATAAATAAGACACATAATGTATCTGAGGCCAAATTTGAATTCAGATCCTATAGACTTCAGGGCCAGTGCTCTAACTGCCCTTCAAAAAATATTTGTAACTGAAATTCAGGAGCTCCAGGTTAAGTATCTTTGATTTAAGAATTTGAAGAGACCTCAGAAGCTGCCTCTGAATTTCTGCCAGTCAATCCACTAATGAACATTTATTAAGTGCCTACTGCATACTAGGTACTGTACTAAGCCCTGGGGTAAACATAAATAAGCAAAAAACAGTCTTTCAAAGAGCTCACCTATCTCTTAATGTCTAATAGTAATAATAGCTGACATTTATCTAATGCTTAATGAGTGCCCATCACTGCAAAACACTTTACAATTATTATTTTCTTGCATCAGATTCATGTCCAAAAGGAAACTCCACAAGCAAATCCACAAATGAGAAGTTTCTTCAGGTCAGAAGGAGGATGAGAACCCAACTGTCTAAGCCCCAACTCAGATATTCCTTCTATTGCAAGATGCTGCTTCCCAGGTAGGGCCAGAGCAAAATGGACATCCAGGCTCGTCTGCTGCCTGCTCCAGGAAATTACCCAGCACATACCCCAATTCCTGTGCCCCCTCACAGCCAATAGATTCCTGCCCTCCCATCTCACTCCTTACCTTTTGAATGTTGGCTTGAGGATCATTATAATTTATATGGAAGAAGTTGCCCAATATGGGCAGCCCTGGAGGGCCAGGGGGGTAGTTTAGGTGTCTCCTCTTGCTCTGCAGATAATGTATCAGGATCAGGAAAATGGCAGAGAAGAGAAGGAGGGTTTGGAGGGGAGCTTCTTCCCAAAGAGAAGAGAGCGTGTTTCCCAGAGAGAGCTGCATCTTTCCCCAGCTCTGGCACCAGCCAAACAAGCCAAGCTCCTCCTCCCTCTTCCTCTTCCTGCACCCAAAACAGTGTTTACGTGAGAGACAAAGCTCATGCTGTCTTTTGTCTCCTTGGAGCTGTTGCCTGGGATTGCTTTCTAGGCCAGCCTGTCCTCGGTGCCCCAGCCCTCTGCCAGGGCCTGCCTCCTTAGGACTACCTCCCTCCAGAGGAAAAGAATACCAGGCTTGTCAGCTGGGAACTAGAGAGACAATTTTGCCAGGGAGATCTGGGGAGGCTCCACACAGAGAGACAGAGCCACTTGGTAGGCCCCACATCACAGGGCCTGAGTTTGGGGGCAAGAAGGGACCCAGAACCTCAGTCCTTGTTTAGGAGAGCAGCTAGCTGAGATCCAGGGAGGGCAGGAAACTGACAAAGTCCCACTGCTCCTTGTAAGGTTCAGAGCTTTCAATGGGACCTTGCTAGTTGGTCCAGTCAGTACTCCATTCCCTATTGCAAGCTGCCTCTAAATGGGCTTGGGAACTAACTTAGAGGGGCTCCAAACCTAGGATTCAGGGACCCTGAGTGGTATTTGATTAGATTTCAGTGGATCTGTGAACATGAATGAGAGAAAATAATCTCAATTTTATTGGAATAATTCCAATGGATTTGGAATAAATTGGGATAATTAAAGTAAAAGAAAAAAGAAAAAAGTAAAATAAAATTCCAAAAGAATTGGAATAATTGAAATAAAAATTTCCAATACAATTGGAATAAATGGAATAAAATATTAGTATCATTGGATTAAATTGGAAGGAAATTCCAATATAATTGGAATATGATTTCAATTTAATTAGAAAAAACTGGGATAACTGGAATAAAATTTTAATATAATTGAAATAAATGGAATACAATATCAAAATATTTAAAATAAATTGAAATGAAATTCCAATATAAGTAAGCCAAATTGGAATAATTTAAATAAAATCCCAATACAATTGGAACAATCAAAATAAACATACAATATAATTAGCATAAATTATGATAATAAGAACAAAATTCCAATATAATTGGAGTAAACTAGAATAAAATTTGAATATAACTGGAATAAAATTTTAATGTAATTAGGAAATAACTGGGGTAACCAGAATAAAATTCTAATATAATTGGAATAAATTGGAATAATTGGAATAACCAGAATCAAATTGCAATATATTTCAATATAATTGGAATTTTATTTGTAATGGTATGTGTGTTGTTTTATGCATTTAAAATATTATTCTGAGAAAGGATCCAGAGGCTTCAAAAGATTTCCAAGTCTGCTGAGACACAAAAAAGGTTTAAAAAAAATGCCTCCTGTGATAGCTCAGCACTTCTAAGTGCTTTCCTCGGTCTGTGAGTTTGAGACCAGGAGCCGGAATGAATGGAAATCCTTGTGTTGCCTTCATGGAGCACAGCATAGAAAGCTGGACTTGGGGTGGGAGGGCCTGGACTTGAATTTTAGCTCTTTTAATTTTGCTTCCCTGAGTTTCTATTTCTTCATCTGTTAAAAAAAAAAAGAAGAAGAAGATGGGCAATCAGAGCTATCAAACATAAGACCCTTGCAAAGTCATGTCTACTCTCCACCATCTTGGCTCCAACCCAATCCTAATATTCTAGAGGGAATTAAGGTTTATGATGAACTTTACATGTATTATCTCATTTGCTGTTTACAATAATCATGTAAATCAAAGGTGATTATCATACTTATTGTACAGATGAAGAAACTGAGGCTGAGGGAGTTGCACTTTCGCCAAAATGTCTGAGGCAAGATCTGAATTCAGGTCTTCTGACCATGAGTGCATGGCTTGCAGCTGCCAACATTATGGAGGCATCTTTGCAGGATCGCTCTTCTGACCACATTTTCCTACTCCATTATCCTGCCTCCTAGAAGTGATAAATATATTGGAAATTGTGAACAGGATGCTAAAGTCTCTAAATGGTCCTCAGCCCATTGGGATCTCTGCTATGATTTCATCCTGAAGCTCAGAAGGTTCTACCTTTGGGTTTATATATACATATAGTATGTATGTATGTATGTAGGAGTATATTTGAATTTACATGTATATGTATAGCCATGTAAAGACAGAGACAAAGCTAGAGACAGATATTTATGTATAAGTATATATATATATATATATATGTATATATGTATATTTGTATGTGTAGATATCTATATATACACACACATATATGAGATGCTCAAAGTTTGATTAATTTAAAATTAAATATAATTCAAATGCATATTAAATCTTACATTTGAGTCCAAAAATTCAATTTCAGGAAGACAAGATAGACAAGATATGACTGGAAAGAGTTTGGCTGACAAAAAGAGCTGGTAATTAAGTTGACAGCAAGGTCAATATGAGCCAAGGCATCCTGTGGCAAGTTCCCTTCAGCTGAAAATTCTCAAACCTACTTCTCTTATCCCAATCTCTTTGCTGATGTGATCTCCCTTCTTTCATCCTCAGACATCATTTAGACATCTCAAACTGGATGTTCAGTAGACATCTTAAACTGAATTCATTATTCCCCCTCCCCCCTAAACCTTGCCCTATCCCCTAATGTACTATTACTGCCAAGATTTAGCACCTAGAAACCATCCTGGATTTCTCACTATTTTTCATCCTCTACATCCAATATGGTACCAAAGATGATTGGCTTCTACTTTGCAGCATCTCTCAAATGCACTTACTTCTGTATTCTGCTACCATCCTGGGTAGGTCCTTGGTGTATCACACTTGTTTTATTGCAGTAGCTAGCTGATGGGTCTGCCTGTTTTGAATCTCTTCACATTCAAATTCATCTACCCATCCAGGACTCTGGAAGAATTCAGCATGAATAGCCCAGTCTGAAGCAGTGGGAATTGTTAGGATTACTAGGTGAATTCTCACCTTGTCACTGTCCAGACAACCTGAGTTCTCACCTAGTAATCCTAACCCTAACCCTAACATCTGGAGACGGCAGCACGCTACAGGAATCAATAGTTTTCTGCTTTGTTTTGGTTTCCTAGAAAGTGGATTGCCTAGTTGGAAACAGTGACAGTTTACTACATATGTGTCTGTCTCTTCTGTAACTAGTTTACCTTGAGAGAAACTCTCTACATTAGATCTGGCTATTAAAACAGCCAGTGGCAAATCATGGATATTCTCTCTCAGAACTATTCTTTGTCTTCCATAAAGGAGTTACAAAGCCTACACAGAGCAAAGAGTCTCTTGAAATAGTCTTTTATTCCCATTGGAAATGTGTTACTTTCTTAGTTTCTCTGCAAAACTCTTTCCCTCTGTTTGACTGTTACCATATTCATGTTTCTTTGCAAGGAAATTGGGGTTAAGTGACTTGCTCAGGGTCACACATTGATTATCACATTCTTGCAATGGCCAAATTTGTACCTAGAAATACTATAATTTTCAAAGCCTCTTAGGAGGAGCATAGGTTTCCAGCTAGAAGTGAACTTAGAAGACATTAAGTCTAACCATTTCTATCTACAAATGAAGAAACTGAGGTACAGAAAAATTGTGTAGTCAATATTGAAGCAATATTTAAACCCAAATTTTCTATCAAGTTTTGCCAGTAACATTTAATAGTTGTGTAACTTAGATGGTTGTACTTAACAGAATGCTAGGCTGAAGTCAGGAAGATTTATCTTCATGAGTTCAAATACTAGCTGTTTGACCTTGGACAAGTGACTTGACCCTATGCAACATGTAGAATTTGCAATGGATTATCTTAGATCTCCATTAAGCTCTAAATTTCTACTTCTAGGTCAGTAGATAACATAGAAGGTCACAATCAGTGAGGAAATTCTGGGTAAGGTATAAGACCCTTCAGCCCAGAAGGAACCTGCTAATAATGTCTGGTTTGGCTCTCCATCTCCCCTAAGGGCCTTCCTGAGAAGTCAGGGAGCGGTGATAAAACCTGTGTTGAGATTGAAGCAGAGTGACAGCACGTGGCAAACTACATAGAATAGCAAGTTTTTCATGTGGTCCCATGTGCACAATGTTGTTTTTGTTACATCATATAAAGGGAAAAAGGAGGTGAAATAAATGGACTCCATTTTCCCATCATCCTCGAGAATTCCGCCTCATCACTTCTCCACTAGGAAGGTATATTTTAATCACCCCAGCGTGGGGGCTCAAAAAGGAATAGTATAGTTTGCTACCCCAACTTTGGGACTCTAGAAAGCAGGCACAACAAGATATAACACTGGCTTTTAAGTCAGGAGGACCTGAGTATAAATTTGGCCTCAGATACTAGTTTCTAGCTATGTGACTTTGGACAAGTCACTTAACTCCAATTGCCTTGGAAAAAAATTAAAAAAATAAATTTATACTTCTACAATTTGTTGACAAGGATGCTTCAGTAAATCTCCCTTATGGTATATGGTCATGTGATCTGCCAATTGACACTCAACAAGAATGTTGACCTCTTTTTGCCCCTTATCTTCACAATTAAGTGAGGGAGTTGGAAGAAATATCTCCAAATTTTCTTCCAGGCAATGATCTCTGATTCTATAAACTAAGACTTGTGATCACTAGGGGTGGAAAATTAACATCCACAATACAAAAAGCAATTTAAAGTGTACAACAAAATCTTTACCTACTATCTGGCCTTTCAGCACCCTCTGGTTCCAGAACCTGCTCCCCCAAATCTTTGACAGTGAAATAGACAAAGAGCCAGGAATAGTGAACATAGGTGAGAGGTTACCAATCACAGCTTATACCCAACAAGTTACAGTTGCTTATAATATGTATGATGTTGCAGACACATGCCTGTTCATCTTGATCTACATCATTTCAGGTTCTTCTGTATCCCCCCAGCCCCTATACTTTCCCATTTAAACCCTGACTCAGAATTGTACCATACAAAGAGCTAGGGCTCTTTCATCATTGTCCCCAAGTTTTTGAATTTCTCTTCAAGATGACACTGTGACCCAGTAATAACACAATCAATCTCACCGAGAACACCACGCTAATTCTCCACCCTCTCCACATTTTCTAAATCAAAGTTCATTCTAGGGATAAACAAGTCAATCCTTCAGGGATCAAGGTCCAGACTTCACCTGTCGTCCCATGCAAAATACATCCAAACCACTCCAGTCTACACTTAACTCCACACTCACTATTATTCTCTTCTTTCATTTTGCCACAGCCACTCAGTCATAAATGCACACAAAGCCAGAATACATTCTGATTACTTCATGATAAATTTGGGAATGGAGAGTTGTAAAGGTCCTGTCCAAAAGTGTGAATTTTCCTGAACCAAAGGTGTGAATTCTGAGCTAGAGAATTGTTTAGACAACCTGAGTTCTCACCTTGTAATCCTAACAGAGAGTGATGGGGGATACAGAATTAAGAGCTACATTTCCATTTTTTCCCCCTGAGGCTGGGGTTAAGTGACTTGCCCAGGGTCACACAGCCAGGAAGTGTTAAGTGTCTGAGACCAGATTTGAACTCTGGTCCTCCTGAATTCAGGGTTGGTGCTCTATCCACTGCCCCACCTAGCTGTCCCAAGAGCTACATTTCTAAAGAGTCTTTCATGTGGTTTTACACTGTTTTGGACCAGACCTGGGATTTCATTGCTATAAAAATTCTCTGTATGTAAAAGCAGATTTGACCTGATCTGCAGAGTGTACCCATAGCAAACTAATGGACACTGAAAATTATTGACATGACTCACCCAGCATAGGAAGCCACTTCTGTCCTGAGTCCTCTTCTCATTTCTCCCTATATAATTTCATTTTGTGATCTTAATGAGTTCCATGGAAGCATTGATCATCTCTAAGATTGGTCTGTAATCTATTGATCCATTCCTGACCTCTCTCTTGAGTTCTAATCACAAAACTCCAAAAATTTCCATGGAGAACTCAATCCAAATGACCCCTAGATACCTTAGATGGTACCCTTTATCTTTTCTCCCCAAACCTTCTTTTCTTAAATTGCCTGTTACTTCTGAGGGTGCCCCCATTCTCCAAGTCACCTGGATTCTCTATCCGGATATCTTTTTAATTCCTCATCCTCTTTCACCCCATAGCCAATTTGTTGCCAAGGTCCGTCCATGTTACCTTCATAACATCTTTCTGGTGTACCCCCTTCTCTCCTCTGACATTGTCACTGCCCTGACTCAAGCACACATCCTCTCACATCACTGGATAAGGCAACAGCAATAGTTTGCTGGTTGGTCTCTAATAAATGATACAGTAGATAAAGTTCTAGATATGGAATCAATATAACGTGCATTTAAATTCTGCTTCACTCAACTTCTATCTGCCTCAGTTTTCTCATCTACAAAATGGGGATAATAATAGAACCTACCTTCCAAGGTTGTTGTGAAGCTCAGATGAGATAGCTTGGAACACATTTTGGAACCCTTAAAGTACTATATAAGTGTCAGCTGTGAGGTTTTCCCACTCTAGTCCATCTTCCTCTCAGTTCTTACATGGAACAAGTGAATGAATGGTCCAATGGATAGAAATCTAGGCTTGAAATCAGGAATACCCAAGTTCAAATATGATACCAAACAAGTGGCTTAGACTCTACTTCAGTTTCCTCACTTGTAAGCTAGGAATAATAATAGTACCTATATTTCATTATTGTTGTGAATATAAAATTAAATAACAATAAAGACTTAACACATTGTCTGGCACATTGTCTTCTCTATGTAAATGTTAGCTATTGCTATCTTCCTAAAGTGCAAGGCTGACCATATCACTCCCTACTCCATAAACTTCAGTGGCTCCCTATTGCCTCTGGGATGAAATACAAAAATTCTCTTTTGGGCTTCAATATCCTTCACAACCTTAGCCCTTCCTATCTGTCCAGTGCCCTAGCATGTTATTCTTTGCCCGTGTAATCTTTCCAGTGATAAGAGTTCCCTGATTATTCCATGAACAAGACACTCTATCAATAGACTCAAGGCATTTTCCCAGGCCTCAGTGTCCCTAAGCCTTAAATCCTCCCTATGCTGATCGCTGACCTGCCAGGCTTCATTTAAGTCCCTAGTAAAATCCTACCTTCTGCAGGAAACCTTTTCCAATCCTCCTTCTGTTAATTATTAAGCATTTTATACATATTATTTCATTTCATTCTCATGATGATCTTATGAGAAGGGTGTCATGATTATTTCCATTTTACAGCTAGAGAAACTGAGGCAGGCAACAGTAAAGTGGCTTGACCACAATCACTCATGTAATCACATTTGAAGCCAGCTTTGAAGTCAATCAAGTCTTCCTGACCTGTCTCTGTGAACTTTTGGCGCCACCTAGCGGAAGAGGAGTAATATGTAATAAGCCTCCATCGTTATCATACTTTTTTGATCATGGGTCTTGTCCAAGGTTCTGTCCTGGTGCCTCAAGTCTTTTCTCTCCACTTTTTTGTAGGCAAATTCATCAGCTCCCAAAGGGCTTAATTATTATAACTGGACACCTCTCTATCTATAAGGCACCAATGTCTCCCAGGAACTTTAGTCCTGGATCAGTGGTTATCTATTGGACAGCTGAACCTGGATGTTCTGTGACAAACTCAATTCAGTAGTTAAGATATAAAACTCGTTATCTTCCTCTTCCTCTCCTCCCAAAGATGTTTCATTCCCGATTTTCCTTTTATGTCCAAAGGTATCCTCATCCTCCTAGTCACTGGTCACTCTGGCTCACATCTATCATTCTTAGCTCTTCCTTATACTTTATTTCACTTCTGTAATCCAATTCAGCCATCTGGCCGGTGCAGTGTCTAAGGAATGATGGACTTGGAGTCAGATGGACTTCTGTTACAATTCTGCTCAGAAGATAACTTGTTGTGTGACTCTGGTCAAGTCATTCAACTTCCTATCTCGGTTTCCTCATTTTTAAAAAATAGAAATCATTTGTGTGAGCTCAGGTAAGTCACTTTATGAGGTTTATGAGGTAGGTATTGAGGTATTTCAAATGAGATGATGTTTATAAAATGCTTAGCACAGTGCCTTGTGCTATTTAAATATCTTACTGTGTTATTTTGAGGATCAAAGAAGATAACTTTTGCAAAGTACTTTAAGCAGCCCTATTATCATTAATTATTATGATTAATGCCAAATCTTGTCTTCACCACGTCTCGTATATGTTCTCTTCTCTATATGGTTACCTCCTAATTCAGCCCCTTTTCAGCTCTTACCTGGACTTGAAGTAGATTTCTCCTTGATCTCCCTGCCTTCAACTCCCTTCTCTCTTTCACTCAACTGCCAAAGTGATTTTTCTAAAGTTCAGGTCCCCACATGATATTTTCCCTCCTTAATAAAATTCAGTGGCTCCCTATTATCATTAGAAGCAAAGAACTATTCTGGGAGATATTGTGCTTTGCTATCTCCCAGTGTTTCTTTTACATTTCTCTCTTCATCGACTCTACTGCCCAGTCAATATTGGCTGATCTCTTTGATTTTCCACACACAAGGCATTCTACTGTCTTCTCCATGTTTTCGAGCTCATTGTCTTCCAGGGTGCATTAATTTTTCTTCTGACCTCTAAATCTTACTCTATTCAAGTCAAAAAGCATTTATTAAGTGCTTACAAATGCAAGACATGGTTTTAAATGCTGAGATACAAAGAAAGGCAAAAACAAAACAAAAAGGTCAGCTCTGGACCTCTAAAAGTTTTTGATCTAATGGGGGAGACATCATGCAAACAGCTATGTAAAAACGAGATTGTTACTGGTGTTGTTCAGTCATATTCAATTCTCTGTAACCCATTTAGAGTTTTCTTGATAAAGACGTTGGAATGATTTGCTTTTTATTTCTACAGCTTATTTTACAAATGAGTAAACTGAGGCAAATAGAGTGAAGTGACTTTCCCAAGGTCACTCAGCTAGTGAGCATCTGACACTGGATTTGAACTCAGGAAGAGTTCATCATCTAGCTGTCCTGACAAATAAGATATGCACATGCTAAATTGGAGCTCACCTGGAGAAGGAATGCCTTACTATTAAGAAGGACCCAAAAAGGCTTCTTCTAGAAAGTGGAGTGTGGATGAGACCTGGGGGAAGTCATAATAAAGTGATGAGAAGGGAGAAAGCTGGGAAAAGGACAGCCAATGAAATGCACTAGGGTAAGAAGTCTGGGAACAGAGGAGGGGGCCTGGTTAGGAAGGGTTTTAAGAGCCACACAATTTCCGATTTAACCCTGGGAGTAATAAGGAACTTGAAGAATATTGATTGACTGTGTGTGTTTGTATGTGTAGGTGTGTGCATGCGGTGTATGTGTATGTATGTGTGTATGTGTGTGTATGTGTGTGTATTTTGTGTAGTGTGTGTGTGTGTGTGTGTGTGTGTGTGTGTGTGTGTGTATGAGTGACACAGTCAGACAGATGCTGAAATCATTGAATGGAAGAGCCTCTGATGTGGTGTGGAGCGGACTCCCCCGTGTGGCACTAGTGCACCATTACAGGTGTTGTGTCCATTCCTGGGTGAGCTTCCATCCCCAGTCATTTCAACTCAATGACATCCTTTCTTTAAAACACCTTCTCTGTGGAAGTCAAGAGAAATAAGAGATTGTTCCAGCCTCAAGAGGCTTAGATCCTTCTGCCGTTTTCCTTCAGCAAAGCAGCTCCCCATATTCCTGTTTTCTGGTCAACTTCAGGAGAGGCTGAATTCTGATTCTGCACTGTATTGCTGCAAGGAACCCAAGTACCTCCTCCCCCAATGGACTCTCTCCCTTCCTGAATTCTTCCTCTACCCCCTACTACTTGTGTTGATTCTGAGCATGGCAGATACTTAGTGTGGAATGAAAGGAATGGTACAAAGCTCTCGACTAGGGATCACCTAGTTCTTACTGTGGATGAGGAAACTGAGACCCAGAGTGGGAAAGTGATTTGTCTAAATCTATAAAACAAGTTAGTGCAAATACAGGGAAAGTGATTTGTCTAAATCTATAAAACAAGTTAGTGCAAATACTGATTTTCAAGAGCAAGAACATGAGATAGACGTACACACATGTATGTCCATAAATGCTGGAATCATCTCAAACTGGCTTTTCACCAGAAATTGGCAAATGCTCCACATTGGGCTTTGGTTTATTGTTTAGATTTAAGAGAATAACAGAAAAGGCAATAATGTTCATGTGAACAATGCAAAATAAACTCTTTTGTCAAGGAGAATCAGACATGAATGAGAAACCTGAGAAGCAACAAGTTTTCCAAAATGTTGAGCTATCTGCCAGGGATATAGTGAGATAGATCGATAATGACACTCAAACTGTCTTATGATGACCTTGAGCAAAGCAAGATGTGATGGCCAAGTATTCCTAGGAAATGCTGCCTCTTGTTGCGTTAGAACACAGGATGAGGATGACTGACCCGCTGATATCTATTTTTGCCGCTCTAAGCTGAACCCACAAGATGTGGATCCCCTTGCAACTTCCTCCTTTTTTATTTACAGCTTATACTCAATGCCAATTATTAGCTTGAGGAGAGGGGGAACTGATAGAAGGGTGAACAGATTGGAGGAGATGGTAATAAGAAGTAAAGGACTTGTGAAAAGGGAAAGGGTGTCTGAAAAAGGGAGGGATAAATGAGGAGAAAATAGCATTGAGAGAAATACACTTAATTATCATCAATGCAGTAACTGACCTTGATGCCATGTTTATTCTCATTGAATATGTTTAACAACATGGCTGAAAACTTAACGCTAAAAAGCATGGGAGCAAACACAGAGCCTTGTTCCACTCCTTTGATGACTGGAAAAGAGCAAAAGCTTCATCTATTATCCAGAACCCAGACAAGCAGACCACCATGAAATTGATGTACAATACCAACGAACTTCTCCAAGTAGCCAAATTTTGACAAAACTTTCCATAAGTCCTCATGACTGACTATTAAAGACCCAATTGGTTTGATTGATAAATATCGTATATAGACCTGTTTCACTCCTGGTATTCAAGTTGTCAAACAGCAATTGCCATTTTGACTGTTCCTTGGCCCTTTCCAAAGTCACACTGGCTATCAGGTAGATGATCATATCCCAAGTAAAGGATCAATCTGTTACAGAGTACTCTGGGAAGAATCTTCTTAGCAGTTCTTAAGAGACTCCCCTGTGATTGTCACAGGACAATATTATTCCTTTACCTTTATAGAGATGGACAATGTAAGTGTCCTTGAACTAACTCCTGGGGGATAATGGTCTCTTGTCACACAAGTTTGAAATTTTTAAGCAAATTTTGTATGAACAATGGACCCCCCATTATAAATATTAGCTGGAATAGAATCAACAACAGGTATTTGGCACAGGAAAGGAAGCTAATGGTATTCAAAACCTTTTCTTCATTTGGAAATTTGTCTAGAGAGGGATTGACTTCAACCAAAAAAATAAACAATCCGTGTTTTTAGAGTTGATTGATAATGATCTGTTGAGAACACTATGAAAGTAATCAGTACATCTCTCCAGGATCATGCCCTTATCACAAATCAATGTGGCTCCATCAGCACTGAATAGTTCAGATGTACCATATGTCTTTGGTCCATAAAGAGCCTTCAGGGCATCATAAAAATGCTTTGGATGGCTACTATTAACATAAAACTGAATTTCATCTGCCTTTCTTACTGAGCCAAGAACCCTGCATCACTTTAAACTCCTCTTGTAATTTATTTTTGATGGAATTAAATGCTCCCTTCTTAGAGATGGATGAACTATCTTGCTGATACACCCTGTGGAGAGCATTTTTCATTTAGCAACTTCTGAATTTCCCCATTATTTTCATCAAACTAGTTTTAAAGTTTGTGAGTGTTCTGACCCAAATAAGTAGCTAACTCAAATGAGTAGATGCCATCCTATACACCAAATATCTAAGAGCTACCCACTCCTTTTCTGTTCCACTGTTGCCAAAGATCTCTAAGCTCAACTTTCCCTCTGAGTTAGTAATAATTTGTTCCTACTTGGAGAAGCATTGTAATCTATTGACAATAAAATTTTTGGAAGTCGTCTTGCCTTGAGGCTACTGCTTTTGTTGAATTTAAATATTTAACTTAGAAAGAATAAGTCTACAATCAGTCCAGCACTCTGTACAACAATTGCCTTCTTCACTCTCACATCCTGTTTGTCTTTTCACCTTACAATGACATGGTCTATTAAATACCAATGCTTGCTGCTAGGGTGCATCCATGAAGTTTTATTGGATTTAAGTAAATAGAATGCAATGTTGGTGATGAGAAAGTCTTAAGAAGCACAAGTTTTCAGTAGTAAATGATCCCTTTCCAACTCTATTTGTCCAGGGACTCTCTGACTCCCTGCCATGTCTGGTAGTCTATGCCTACTCTATCATTAAGATTATTCTGAATTATAAGCTGGTCTTTTTTTGGCACATTAATGATTAGAATCTCCAGGTAGTCATCATTTTTTTTCCCTTTGATCTCATCAGTATTTCTCATGGTGGGAGCATAGGCACTGATAATGGTTAATGATGTTTTTCTTACAAATGAAAGTTGCATTGTTATTCATTCCTTTTGTTAGGCATCTGAACTTGTTGACTAAATTAGTCTTGATTGCAAAACCTCTGCCAACTTTATAGTGTTCCCCTTTACTGTAGCTACCCCAGGAAAAAATATGTATCTAGCTCCAACTTTGATAATCTGGCCTTCATTTGCCAGCTTTGTTTCACTTAGGGCTGCTATTCACTCTTTGCAAACAATATGATGGTATACTAAGAGAACCCTAGCGAATCAACTAAAAAAAAGTATCTGAATTAATTTACAACTTTTTTGTTGCCAATAAAGTCCACCAGTAAGAAATCAAAAGATAAATCTCATTTAAAATAGTTATACATCAATCTAAAATACTCGGTTGTCTATCTATTAAGACAAACTGAGGCACTATATGAGCACAATTACAAAGCACTTTTCACGCAAATAAAGTCAGAGCTAAACAACTGAAAAAATTTTAATTGCTCATAGGAAGGCTGATAAAATAGAAAAAAAATGACAAATCTACCTAAATTAATCTATTTGAATAAGTGCCATAGCAATCAAACTACCCAAAAAATTTAGAGGTAGGAAAAAAAACCACAAAATTAATCTCAAAGAAGAAAATGTCAAATATATCAAAGGAATCAATGAAAAGGATCTTAAAGGAAGGTTTTCTATATCTAAAAATATATTATAAAGTACCAAAACAATTTGCTGCTGGCTAAGAAATAGAGTGGTGGATCAGTGGAATAGATTACACTATAGTAAATGACCATAGTAATCTAGTTTATCATAAATCTTCAAATCCAAACTTTTGGAGCAACAATGTATTATTTGACAAAGACTGCTGAAAAAAAATTGGAAAACAGCATGGCAGAAAGTAAATATAAATCAACATCTCCCAACATATATCTAGATGAGAGCAAAATGGGTCCATGATTTACACCTGAAGGGTGATGTCATATGCAAATTAGAAGAGCTAATAATAGTTTGTCATCCATAAATAAGAGAAGAATTTAGGACTAAAAAAATATAGATTGCATGTAAACATGTAAAATTGATAATTTTGATTATAATATTTAAAAGGTTGTGCATGAATGAAATTCATGCAACCAAAATTTAAAAGAAAACAGAAAACTGTGGGGAATGTATAAAGAATGGAGTCAAATTTATAAAAATGCAATCATTCCCAAAGTCAAAAGATATTAATAGAGAGTTTTTAGATAAAGAAATAAAAGTAATCTATATTCATACACAAATTCTCTAAATGACTACTAATTAGAAAATGCAATTAATATCCCAGAAAAGGAAAATAATAAATGTTGGAGGAGATATGGGAAAACTGAGACACTAAGGCATTACTAGCAGAGTTATGAACTGATCCAGCCATTCTTGAGAGCAATTGGAAACTAGGCCCAAAGGCTATAAAACTGTGTATATTCTTTTTCAAGCAATGTCAATGCTAGGTCTATGTCCCAAAGATATAAAATAGGTAAGAATAGATGCACAAAATTATTCATATCAACATTTTTGTGACTAAGAATTGAAAATTAATAGAAAAACATCAACTGAGGGAAGGCTAAACAAGTTGTGGTATATGATTATGATGCAATATTATTGTGCTAAAAGAATTGACAATCAGAAGGACTTCAGAAAAAATCTTGAAAGACTTCCATGAACTGATGCAAAATGAAGTGAGCAGAACCAAAAGAACATTGTACACAGTGAGAGCAATATTGTATGCTGAAGACATGTAGATGATCTATCTCATCTCAGCAATACAATGGCCCAAGACAATCCCAAAGAATTCATACTGCCTGCTTCCAGAGAAAAAATTAGTATGGTCTGAATAGAGAATGAAGCATGCTCTTTTCACATTATTTCATTTTTAAAATTTGAGTTTCCTTGTAAAAAATAACTAATATGGAGATGTTTCACATGATTGTACATGTATATTTATCATCTGCAGAGGAAGAGAAGAATATAATTTAGAATTCAAAATTTAAAAATTGTTTTAATATGTCATTTGGAGGAAAATAAAATATTATAAAATCAGGAGGATTGTAAGTTCATTGAAAGTAGACTCTAGTTTAGTTTTTGTTTTTTTCCTCTAGTTGTTGGAACAGAGTCTAAAATATAATGGATGCTAAGATGGCTAAGAAATGTGATAAATAGGGATTGGAACTGGCAGTCAGAAAGTCCTATATTTCAACTTTGCCTTACACACTTAGCTATGTGATCAGGGACAACTTCTCTCAGCCTCAATTTCCTCATTTGTATAATGGGAATAACAATAACATTTACTTCCCTGAGTTTGTCTTGAGAATGATATGGATAAAAGCATGAATAAAAATCAGTTAGCAATTAATATTTATATAGTGCTTTTAGGTTTGCAATTTGTAGAGGGCCACAGATAGTGGGGAACACTGGGTGAGGTATAAGACCCTTTAGTCCAGTAAAAGGAACCCTATTGATATGTCTCATTTGGCTTCCCATCCCCCCAAGGGTGTCTCAACTTCCCGAGAAGTCGGGGGTATGGCAGCCTGTGTTGTAATACTATAATACTATATTACTATAATATATATTAAATATTTAAATGAATGAAGGAGACAACTTGGTTGAGTGGGTGGGAGGATGTCCGTCAGAGGTCATAGATTCAGAGTTTAATTTAATTAATATTTAAAGAGTATTAATTTATATAATTTATATTAATTTATATAAGAGTATAACAATTCAGAGTATTAATTTAATTAATATTTAAAATGTGGAGGTTTTTCATTTTTTGTGAGGGAGCTAGAATGAATATAAATTGTAGAGAGGAATATCTCCTGACAATTATTATGGTAAAACAATAATTAATCCAGGAGATTACAGACTCTCCCTCAATGGAAACCTTCAAACTGATGCAGGATAACTACTTCCCAGTTGGGTTTTGACATAGATTCTTTCTGCAAGTGCAGGTTATAGACTTGATGGTCTCTAAGATCCCTTCCAATTCTGAAAATCTGAGATTCTATCCTGAAAAATTTCTGAATCATGACTCATTTCTGCAATATTCCCCAGTAAGTGTTTAGTCATCCAGCCTCCATTGGAAGACATCTGGTGTTAGAGAAATCAATAACTCTTAAGGAATCACATTCTACTACTAAACATCTCTCACTATTAGATGGCTTTCTTTAATATTGAGAAAGAAAGAGAGAGGGAAAAAGAGAGAAATGGAGAGAGAGACAGACAGAAAGTCAGACTATGGATTCAAATTCCATTTTCCATCAGGCTATTTGTTTTTACCTTTTTATTGCTGAAATTTATTTTTATTCCAAAAATGTACTTCCTATAGTTTCCAACCATTGGTCCTAGCTCTGCCTTGTGAAGCCATGCAGAATTATATTAATTTATCTTCCATTTGAAAGCACAAGTCTAAATTCCGCTATGCCTACTTATTACTTATGTGACTCTGGACAAGTCACTTAATCTCGCTGGGCCCCAGTTTCCATCTTTGTAAAATGAAGGCATTGGCTTAGATTATTACCTCCAATGCTCACCCAAACTCTGAATCTATGAACCTCTGACTGACATCCTCCCACTCACTCAACCAAGTTGTCTCCTTCATTCTCCACTATTTTGCTTAACTATTATTTGAAGCCAAGAAGTGTCTGACCTATATTTTTGATCAAGAATATAAGCACACATCCATTACATGGGCCATCGTTCCCCCTACTTCTACCCTTGAAAAGTCATAAATCACACTTTGAGAATGTGTTCTTTCTTTGCATCTTTTTCTAATCAGAGGCTAATGGCCATATATCCACACCCCAGGAGTCTGGGGCTCTTTGTGGTCTGGTGCCTGGAAAAAGTGCTTAGAAACAGATGTCCACATAGCCTAAGGAACTCTTTCAGCTGGGATCTATTCCAGGGTTCTCAAAGCTCTGTGTATAACTTGGTCCTGGCCAGTGGTGCTAATGAGACCCAGGTTAAGGGTTTGATCTGAAGAGAAAGACCCTGTTCCATGGCCGTAGGCTGTGCCCTTGACATTGGCTAGCCTACATACAGACCACCATCTTGGGAATGGATGTTATTAGTCCTGAAGCATGGGGAGTATGAAAAGGGAGTGGGAGAGGGAATGTAGATTTCCTAAGAAGGACTCAAAGTACTTTTCTAGCTTAGAATAAATTAGTAGTTTTTTTTTTTTTCACAGTATGCTACATTTCTTTCTCCTATATGTCTATACCTTAGGAAGCCCAATGAATGATCTAGATTCTCCTACTCCAACTACTCCTTCCTTTGTGAATCTCCCCTTTCTGCACAGAACAGTGAGAAAAATAAAACATTTGCATGGTAGTTCCAATTTGGATGTAATATGTTTGTGACTTTCCTGTCAAATGACCTAGCTTCAATTCCCTCATTTCTACAATAAGGATAACAATAATGATATTGTTTCTTCCATTACCAAGCTTGTAATGAGAATCAAAGCCAGCAAGTGGTATGATATAGTTTACATGTATACATCTAATATATATATATATATATATATATATATATATATATATATATATATATATATATGCACATAGAAAAGAGAGAAAGATGCAGAGAGAGAGAGAGAGAGAGAGAGAGAGAGAGAGAGAGAGAGAGAGAGAGAGAGAGAGAGACAGACTATGGATTCAAATTCTATTATCCATCAGGGTATTTGCTTTTACCTTTTTGTTGCTGAAATTTATTTTTATTACAAAGTTGATAAATACCACAGGAAGTGGGCATTTTCCTACCCATAATAGGGAAAAAAAGCCATAAAACTAGATTTCCATTTGTAAGAGGCAAGATTTGAACTTAGGTTCTCTGATTCCAGAACACTGTGTCATAGGTTCTCTAAAAAGGAAGGAATCTACTGAGGTGAAGAGCATTAGGAATACAGTAAGCATTTATTCTGTTCTTAAAGCTTATATGACAGTATAAGGCATTGGGAAATCTGAGAAGGGAAAGAAGCTTCATTAGTGTCATCATATTTCCACTACCCTTCAAAATGTCTAGTATACTTGACATATGATAAATGCTTATTAATTAATGCATTAATTAGAACACAATGGCTGTCACCAAATATCTGAAGAATTGATGTGTACAGAGATGTAGTTTGTTCTTCTTGGCCCCAGAGGGTAGGACCAGAAACAATGGGTAGAAGATGTGGAAAGAAAGATTTAGGCTTGGAATTAGGAAAAACAGTGTTGGCAATTATAGCTTTTCAAAAGTTAAATGATAGTGGAGACTAGGAGGAAATGAAATTCCCCTCACAAAGACTAGGTCACCTCTTTTTGAATATGAGTGGGATGTATTGGATTACCTGGAATCTAGGGGAGAAAGTGGGGGAAAGGAAGGGGAAAATTTGGAACACAAGGTTTTGCAAGGGTCAATGTTGAAAAATTATCCATCCATTTTGTAAATAAAAAGCTTTAATAAAAAGAGAAAAAAGAATGAGTAGACGTGTGCATGAGTGTGTGCATGTGCATGCGCACGCGCGCGTGTGTGTGTGTGTGTGTGTGTGTGTGTGTGTGTGTGTGTGTGTGTGTGTTAGATATATTTACTTCTCATTCAGTTAGGGGCTGGGCTAGACCAGGTATTCTTAATTATGTTTTTTTTTTATATTTGTTTTTGTCTTTTATTTTGTATCATGAATCCTTTGGCAATCTGGTGAAACCTGCAGACCCCTTCCAGAATAACATTTATTATCTATGTTCCTAATTGAAAATAAATCTAAATTTCAGTTAAAAGTCCATGTAAATAAGATGAGTTGCATTCTGCCTCCCCCCCCCAAGTTCATGGTCCAGCTAAAATCTATCTATCAATCCTTTTAGGGTCTTTTTATCCCAGACTAAGAGCCCCTGGACAGGACCAGACAGCCCTGATTTCCCTTCCAGCTTTAAATTTTGAAGAACTATAAAACAAAACACCTTCACGTCCCAGCTGGTAGCACATTTGTTAAGGGATTTGAGAGCTTTCAGCCGTGGATACCAAATGCCTATCAACTCTTGAGGCTTCTGGCTCCAAGTTATTCAGCGTCTCAGTGGTTCCTATATTTACTGCATTTTTCTTAATCACCTGCAGATGACTTTTACCACTAGGCACTGGGTTCTTAGCTCCCCCAGGTTCAAAGGAGGTGTGGAACTTATCTAGGGCATGGAGTCCAGATGCCAACAACCAAAGGGCCAAATATAGTCTTGAAGTAGAAATGAATTGAAATGCTCTGTACTCAGGGATCATACATAGAAGCTTTCCAAACCTGAGGAAAACCAAATGCTAAGGAAACACCAAGTGAAAGAGGAGAAACAAAGACATCAAGTGGACTATTCCTACTGGGGAACGAGTCACGAGGGTTAGAGTGAGGGAATCACAGGTTATAAAGGAGTAAATTGTATAAGAGGCATTTGTGGTGATGGTGGTGGTAGTTGTGGGGATAACAAAAAACAGATGAGCAAAAACCTTTTCCCTTTATAAAAATGCAAATGAGAGCCCAAGATGGAAACTGGTAGGAAAGAGACCAGTTTTAAATCAATGATTCTATGATTATTTTATATTGTGATAACTTCCAATTACCCTGGGATTGCCATTATTAGTTAATTCTTTGTCTCACGAATATATCTTATACCATCCAAACCCTTTTTCCTTTGTTCACTCTATTATATATCTAATGTTTTACATCATCTGTCTTGATCTCTATTCTCTCTCTCTCTCTCTCTCTCTCTCTCTCTCTCTCTCTCTCTCTCTCTCTCTCTCTCTCTGTATATATATATATATATACATATATATATACACACACATATATATGTATATATATATACACACATATATATATGTTTTATATATATATATATATATATATATATATATATATATATATATATATAATATCATCTCCCTACTTTCCTCTTTCTCTCTGTCTTTCTATATCTGTATCTGTGTCTATCTGTGTGTATATAAAGATTTTGATATATTTTGTATTATTTCCTCTTAATTTTTTAAAAAGCCCTCCTTTCCTTACACAAACAACTATTCCATGTAAAAAAAAGTGAAGTAAGGAAATAGGCATTTATTATACACTTATTATGTGACATAAATTGTCTATAGCACTAGGGAAACAAATAGAAGTAATTTCTCAATTGATAAATGGTCTAAGGATATAAACAGGCAGTTTTCCAATGAAGAAATCACAACAATTCACAACAATTTATAGTCATACAAAATGCTGTCAATCATTATTTATTAGAAAAATGCAAATTAAAACAAAATTGAGTTATCATTTTATATCTACTAGATTGACTAAAGTGAGTGAAAGGGAAAGCAAAAAATGTTAGGATGTAGAAAAACTGGAACATTAATTCATTGTTGATGGAATTGAAAAAAATGATCCAACCATTTTGGAGAACATTGTGGAATTATGCCCAAAGAATTGTTAAAGTTTTTTTTTTTTTTTTTTTTAATTCCCTTTGACCCAACAATATCACTACTAGGTCTATTTCCAAAGATGATTAGGGAAAATGGAAAAGAAACTCTGTTCTAAACATGTTTATAGCAGCTCTCTTTGTGGTGACAAAGACCTAGAGAGATCAGGGATGCCTATTCCTGAACAAATTGTGCTTTATGATTGTGTGGGATTACTATTATGCTGTAATAAATGATGAGCTCAAAGATCTTAGGAAAACATAGCAAGACTTGCAGGAAATAATGAAGAGTAAAAGGAGAAGAGAATATTGTGTACAGTAATAGCAATGTTGTTTTAAGAACAGCTTTCAGTGAATAAGCTATTTTGACTATTATATATACCCAAATTAACTATAAAGGACATATGAAAAAAGATGCTCTCTTCATCCAGAAAAGAACTAATAAATATGAGCATGAATCTTACATGTACACACACACACACACACACACACACACACACACACACACACCTACTTGTGTCTAATGGTGGTCATGGGGGGTAGAGAGGGAAGAAAAAATGGAAAAAAGTAATTTGTATAACTGTTGTATATTTAAAAGAAATAGCTATATATGGTATATAAAGGAATAGTTGTATATAGTAAATTTGCAGTTCCCTGTGCAATCAGTTCTTTTATTGTATTTTGTTGTGGAAATGGTTTATTCCATAAATTAAAACCAAAAATAAACAAATAGAAGCAAGAAGGAAAAATGTTCCCTGCCTGTATTTAGTGTTTTATTCCTTTATGGCAAAAGATAACGCATGAAAGGGAAGTGAAGGGGTGTGTAGGCAATCAGAGTTTTGAAATTTGTACAAGAACCAGAGACAGGAGGAAAATGAAATCTGGCTTAAATTTTTCTCTAAAATGGATGCCCCAGGAGGAACTTGCCAATGGAAGAAGAGTGTGAATCTGATGAAGGGATATTCCAGGTTCAGAAGGCTGAGTGATGATGGGATAATACAAGGCCATAGGATCTCAGGCACTGAGAGAAGTTCTAGGTTGTGAGAGCAGTAGAGGAATGGTTTTGAAAGAAGAAAAAAAAGCAGTCAAGAAAATCTAATCAGAATATCAGCTGTTCCAGAACTCCGATCCTCACCTCTGCAAAGAAAAGGAGTCCATATATCCCAAAGAGATCATAAAGGAGGGAAAAGGACCCACATGTGCAAAAATTTTTGTGGTAGCCCTTTTGATAGTGGCAAGAAACTGGAAACTGAATAGATGCCCATGAGCTGGGGAATGGCTGAATAAATTGTGGTATATGAATGTTATGGAATATCATTGTTCCATAAGAAACGATCATCAGGGGGATTTCAGAGAGACCTGGAGAGACCTACATGAACTGATGCTGAGAGAAGTGAGCAGAACCAAATCATTGTACATGGCAACAGCAAGGTTATACAATGATCTATTCTGATTCTCTTCAACAGCAAAGTGATTCAGGCCAACTCCAATGGTCTTGTGATGGAGAGAGCCATCTGAACCCACAGAGAGGACTGGGGAGATTGAATATAGTTCACAACATAGGATTTTTTTCATCTTTTTAATTGTTGTTTGCTTGTTTGTTTGTTTGTTTTTCCTATCTTTTTCCTTTTTGATCTGATTTTTCTTGGGCAGTATATATATATATGAACTGTAATATACATTGGATTACTAGCTTTCTAAGGAATGGGGTGGGGGGAAAGGAGGAAGAAAACATTTGGAATACAAGGTTTTGCGAGGATGAATGTTGAAAATAATCTATTCATGTGTTTTAAAAATAAAAATAAAAACTTTAATGAAAATTAATAAGAAAAGGAAAACAGTTTGGTAATTCCTTTTCTAAAGCTAACCTTGGTCATTTTAATCACATACGCTTTAGTTTTGAGTGTATTTTTTCTTTTTACTATATTTTCTTAAGTTTGGCAACAGGTGACATAAAGTTTAAAGTGACATAAAGATAAGATGATTCTGGCAATCATCTTATCTTGAGGTCACCACTTTTGTAGAATATGACATAGAGGGGATGTCTATAATCAGTTCTCATTTCCTGTCTGTCTTTTCTCCTTATAATAACAAAGTTTACTGAATGCCAGTGTTTGCTGTAAGGGTGTATCCTTGAAGTTTTATAACATTAGGATAAACGTGAGACAGTGTTGGTGATAAAGAGGTCATGGGACAAGTCTTCAGGAATAAGAAATCATTACTATTACAGGTTCTGAGTCAATTCTTCTCTAAGACTTCCTATACTAACTTGCAATAAAATCACCCAGAATTATAAGCTTGTCCTTTTAGCACATTGATGATGAGAATCTGTAGGTCTTCATAAAATTTTTCTTTGACCTCATCAGGGTTCATCATGGTGGAAGCATATGTCCTGGTGATGGTAGTTTGGTGCTTTCTTGCAAGTGGGAACCACATAATCATGAGCCCTTCATGTAGGCATGCAAACTTGTTGGCTAGGTTGGTTTTGACTACAAATATTACACCAACCTCACAGAGTTCCCACTCTAAGCCCACTCCAAAAAAATGGGTATCCAGTTCCAACTCTGATATATTGGTCTTTATTTGCCAGCCTATTTTTTACTCAAGGATGATATCTGGATTTGATGCCTGCTGAATGCTCTCACAAGAATTGTCCATCTTTCAGAACTACTGAATTTTGTATTGTCCATAAATGTATGCACATTCATACCAATGGTGAATGGAATAATCTTTTCAAAAGAAAGTTTGGCAGCATGAATAATTTCTCTTTTGTCATCTTAACTAGCCTTTCAGGTGTGAGATGAAACCTCAGAATGGTTTGAGTTTTCTTCCTTTCCTCTTAAGCTTAGTGATTTATATCCTAGAGATAATAGCTATCTTAATCTTAGTGATTTAAAGCAATCTCTCATAGAGTTGATAATAGTTTGGAATTATTCCTTTAAGAAATTTGTTTATATATTTTGACCATTTATAATATTGTCTTTTCCATTCTTTGTTTATAGAATCCTATCTAATTTTTTTTAAAAGAAGCTGGATGGTGTAGTGAATAGTACATAAGACTTGGAGTCAGGAAAACTTGAGTTCAAACCCTACCTATTGACACATCTTAGTTGTATGACCCAAGAAGAGTCCTTTAACTATCTCAGTACTTAAATTTTCTCAAATATGAATAATAGCTACACCTATATCACAGGGCTGTTGTGAGGATAAGTTAACATATATAAAGCACTTTGTAAACTATACAGATGATGATGGTGAGAATTATTCTCAAACTTACTGTTCCTTCCTCCAGGAAGTTTTCCCTAATTTATTTTACTTTGATCTCACTTTAATTTAGCTCACTGATTTTGTGTCATAACTTCTTACTGAGCGATAGGATCTGAAAAGTTTGGAATCTGAGTTATTTTTTTGTCTTCCTTTGCAAGTAACACAGTGCTTAGACATGGCAGATATTTAAGAAGTGTTTATTGAAGCATACAACAATCATTTATATGTGAGACTCTCTAAGAGACTCAGATAAGAACTTTTAATTCAGCTTGAGAGAGATCATAACTGGTTGGAGGAATCAGGAAAGATTTTATGAAGGTTGTAGCATTTGGATACGTGAGGCGAGGTTGAATTTTAACAGATAGAGAAGTCCATGTGGCTACTACATTGTCTAGTTATTAAGAGATTGAGCCCATAGAATCCTAATATTCTCTTTTCGTTTATTCTCTCATTTTCCATTCAGCAATATCATAGAAGCCCAAAAATGTTTTTAGCGGCCCTTTGTGTAGTGGCAAGGAATTGGAAACCGAGTGGATGTCCATCAGTTGGAGAATGGCTGAATAAGTTGTGGTATATGAATGTTAGGGATATTATTGTTCTATAAGAAAAGATCAGAAGGATGATTTCGGAGAGACCTGGTGAGACCTACATGAATATTGAATTATGCTGAGTGAAATGAATAGAACCAAGAGGATATTGTATATAGCAACAACAAGAATATACCATGATCAATTCTGACAGATGTGGCTCTTTTCATCAATGAGGTGATTCGGGACAGTTCCATGGGCTGGTGATGGACAGAGCCATCTGGACCCAGAGAGAGGATATGGGGACTAAGTGTGGATCACAACATAGGATTTTCACTATTTTGTTGCTCTGTTTGAATTTAGTTTTTTCTCATTTTTTCCCTTTCTGATCTGATTTTTCTTATATAGCATGATAATTGTGGAAATGTCTATATATAGATATATCTAGATATATCTATATATCTATATCTATATTTGTATCTATATCTAGATATATCTATATCATCTATATCTATCTATCTATCTATCTATCTATCTGAATTGCACATGTTTAATATATATTGGATTACTTGCTATTTAGGGGAAGGGACAAATAGAAGGGAGGGAAAATTGGAACACAAGGTTTTTCAGGGGTGAATGTTGAAAACTATGTGTTTTGAAAATAAAAAAAAATAATAAAAACAAATGGAGATGGGAGAAAAGCATCCTGTCTCTATCACACTATCTACAGCTCCTATTAATTTCATTTAAGTAACCAATTAACACTTATTATATGTTCAGTTCTTTTCCCCTTATTCTAGACTTATAGCCTCCAAAGTGGGGGCAATGGCCCTCTGGGAATATTCATTCTAATCCCAAGGGGTGTGTGTATGATCAGCCTATCAGATGGGTTACATTTCAACTTTCCTGCAACAGTCAGTCCTGCAGATTGTCCCTTACATAATCAACCTCCTCTCATCTTCCCATTCTCTTCTTCTGCTATGTAGACTCCCTATCTTCCCTCTTCCTCATGAAAGACTTTGGACTTTTGGAGTTACATCAAAGCATTCACAGAAGCATCTGTTTGGGTGTCTCTCAATCCCATCATATCTATCCATATGTGAATGTGTGTAAGTATATATAATATATGTATTGTGTAGGTCTATGTGTCTGCCTGTGTATATGTATGTATGTATGTATATATTTATATATACACACATATATACACATATATATGTATAGCATGATAATTGTGGAAATATCTATATATAGATCTATATCTATATCTATATCTATATATATGAATTGCACATGTTTAATATATATTGGACTACTTGCTATTTAGGGGAAGGGACAAATAGAAGGGAGGGAAAATTGGAACACGAGGTTTTGCATTACATATATATATGTTTGTGTGTGTGTGTGTGTCTTTGTGTATGTGTATATGTATATATGTGTATGTGTTTCTATGTATGTATATGTATGTCGATTTATGGAGAGGGAGATTCAGACCATCTCTGTCTCTCTCACTTGAATTTTGTTTGCTCAGAGCTTGGAGTACCAGTCCTTAAGTCAAGAAGACTTCTCTGCCTAAGGTCAAATTCTTTTCTCCCAACACTCACTGTTTCACTCTGGGCACATCACTTGCCTCTGTTTGCCTCAGTTTCTCATCTGTAAAATGAATTGGAGAAGGAATGGCAGACCTCTTCAGTATCTTTGCCAAGAAAACCCCAAAGGGATCACAAAGAGTGGGACATGACTGAAACAACCTAATAACAACAATAACAAAATATTTATATAGAGAGTGACTAAGGAGGGGAAAACACGAGGCTAGAGCTCTTAGCTATTAAGAAGACCAAAGCTCTGGTCTTCATCTCAACTCAGCAGCTGAATTGGACACCATTGTCTTTTTCTACCATTTTCCTCATAACACTCCCCCAACTCTCACCCTCAGTTTCCAGAACTTGTTGCTGTCATCATGTTTTCACCAAGACAAAGAGGCAGCTAATATGTTTGGCAACATCCCATTAATAGCAACTGGCAACAGAAGGGATTTATAGCAGGACAGAGGAAACAGCTTGGACCATGTGGCTGCTACATTGTCTAATTATTAGGAGATTGAGCCCATGAAATCCTAATATTCTCTTTTCATAGATTTCTCTACATTCTTCCTTAAACAAGATCAGCTAAGCTCAAACATTCAGCCTTCAGATGTACATCCATCCATCCATCTATCCATCCATCCATTCATCTATTCACTTATAACACATTCAACGTCTACCTTGTACATATTTATTTGTCTATCATCTCCCCCATTAAAATGTGAATTCCTGGAGGGCAGGGACTGTATTGTTACTTTTTTACATCTTCAATATTTTGAAGCATCTGATATACAAGAAATGATTAATAAATTCATTTAATAATTATTAATTCAATACTAAAATATTCAAAATATATTTGCAATCTCATCAATATTGGTATTTAGTAAAGGGATGGAGTTTATGACTGATCTACCGTGGCCTGTTCTGCACACATTTTATCTGTAGTATTCCACTAATGGGAAACTACCCAATGTGTTGGGGGAGGAGGTTCCTCTCTTTCTATCGACATTATAAGCCTTCCATTGGAGCATGTAGTCTGGCTAATGATACTTCATGTCCAAATCATCTTCTTTTTACTTCTACAATTCTTTAATGACTTCCTTTATTCAGCTTGTCCTTTATAATTACTTATTTACAACATGTTACAACCTTTTCATAATCATTTGTTTCTCCAGTGCATAAAATTCAAACTCTTTTTTCCCAGTTTTCAAAGTTCTCTATTATCTGAACATACTCTACATTTATGGCTTTATATCATATGACTCCTCTCTACTTATTCTTTGCTCCAGACACCTACCGTGTTTCAGCCCCCATATACGTCTTGTACTTTCATGTCTATCATTAGAGGCAGCTAAGGGTAGTGGTAGAGCAGATATAGCCTTGGACATGGAGTCAGGAAAGGTCAATTCAATTCTGCCTTGCTCAATTACTAGTGTGATCTGGAGACCTCACATGATTCTCATGAGTTTTAGTTTCTTCCCCTATAAAATTGGGATAATAATAGCAAAGGAGGATTAAATGAGATAAAATATGTATGTCATTTTTCAGAATCTAAAGGATTAAATAAATGTTAGCTATTCATCAAGGAGTTAATAAAATGATTGATTTTTTTAAAAAATTAAGCTCTAGAGATACAAAAAATATAAGCAAAGATGTTCCTGCCCTCAAGGAGTGTGCCTGAATTTTTTCTCTCCCTCATCTCTTCCCCATGTCCAATCAATAATGACAGCAACTAAAATGCACATTTAAAGTTCATAAAGCACTTTGCATGTATTATAGCATTTAATCTTCACAACTCTTTGAGGTAGATGCTGTTATTATCACCCCAAAAGAAAAGAGCTCATTGATGCAAACCCAAGTTGGGTGTCCCCAATGTTTTCAAACGTTGACTCTACTGTACGGAATGAAAAATAAAAGGGTGGAGGTCAATGGCTGGAACCCAAATCAGATTTTAGCTCATCTTGTGTGTGAAAGAGAGAACGAGAAAGGTACTAGCAACACTGATTGCTTCATAGGCAAAGGCAAACAAGAACAAAACTAGTGATGATATATAGGAGACTATCCCAAAGTCTTAATTGGACAAGAAAAAAATCAAAGCTGTCAAGGGTTTACTACTCTTATCACCTAGGAATCTTTGTCAATAGCACCCAATGGAGCACCTAGTTTGCTAAATCCTAATAAGTTAATATACATAATTGAGAGGGGAGGAGAAATGCAGGAGAGATAGACAGAAACATAAATAGAGAGCGAGAGAGGCAAACAGAGAGACAGAGACAGAGAGACTGGAAGGAAGAAACAGAAAAAAAAAAACAGACAGAAAAAAAGAGATAGAAGATAGACATAAAGGAAGACAAGACAGACAGAGGGAGTCATACAGACAGACAGAATGAGAGAGACAGAAACAAAACAATAGAGGCAAACAGAGAGACAGAAGAGATGGAGAGGCAGGAGGAAAGAGACAGAGAGAGAAAGAAAGAGACAAAAAGGGGGAAGAGAAAGGAAGAAAAAGGGAGAGAGAGAGAGAGAGGGGGAGGTCAAGGGAGAGAGACAGAGAGAGACAGAGAGATGAGAGACAAAGGGGGGGGAAGAGAGAGAGAGAGAGAGAGAGAGAGAGAGAGAGAGAGAGAGAGAGAAAGAAAGAGAGAGAGAGAGAGAGAGAAAGAGAGAGAGAGAGAGAGAGAGAGAAAGAGAGAGAGAGAGAGAGAGAGAGAGAGAAAGAGAGAGAGAGAGAGAGAGAAAGAGAGAGAGAGAGAGAGAGAGAGAGAGAAAGAAAGAGAGAGAGAGAGAGAGAGAGAGAGAGAGAGAGAGAGAGAGAGAGAGAGAGAGAGAGAGAGAGATTTAATGAGTACACAGTCTTGGGAAATTGGTAGTGCAGAACAACATAGAAATCTACCATAAATGACTTTTTTCAGAGAATATTATCTTAATGATTACCATAAAAAATGTTCAAAATTGTTTTTGAAAATCTCAAAGTTAGATGGGTCCTTAGAGAACATTCAGCCTACTCCCTTCATTTTTAAAAATAAGAAAACTGAGGACAAGAGTAGAAAGTAACTTGCTGTGGACACACAAAGGGAGTGAATAGAGACTTGAGGTCTGGACTGAGCTCTGAAGCCAGGGCTTCCCCAATCCATACTACTTGGAAATATGTCAGTGGATGCCTCTTTTGGGCCTAAATGGTCCTAAGTTGATACTAAGCCCTTTGGATTTCCCATGTTCTAGCAGAGAGAGGGATAAAGGAGTGAATATGATAGCTTTTCACTTCTCTGATCTCAAAAGCTTCTATGTTCCCAGAGAAGAGGGAACTATAATATTCCTTACTGCCCCATTCTCCAGACAAGAATAAAGGCCTGTCAGAGAAACAGATCTGACAACATTTCTGCTGGGAAGAGAAAAGAGAGGTCACATGGATGGGAACAAGCTTCTGCTTTCTTGATTACCCAGAAAGCTATAGGAGATAAGACCTGGTTCTGAAACCCACCAAATATTCCCTTTCTAGTGAGACAGATGATTCTGCTCATTTTCTTTCTTGAGAGATTCCAGAGCGGTTTTTATCTGTCTTTTTCAGAATTAGAGGCAATTTCTTGTATCCTCTCCCTTTCAAGATCTTCTGGATCTGAAACTCGGGAGGTTGCCCATATTTCCCAGAAAGAAGCTACTTTAATATTAAGGTGTTTATCCACAAAGTCTCCTCCTCTCGGCAGTCCCTCAGATTCATTGGAGCTATTACTGTTCTGGCTGGAGCCCAGACGGGAAAGGATGGCATGGCCGCCATGCCCACCCATTCCAAGTAGCCAGAAGGTATCATTTACTAATGTTGTCAGGAGCTGGGCTGAGCAGGCAAGGGACCAAATAGTCCATTCCCCTTGGCTGGGGTCTTCATCCAGAGGCCAGACAACCACTTGTCAGGACATACCTTAGGGGATAGTCTTTGTTCCACAGACACAGTTGACCTCAGATGCCCCCTTCCAGCTCTGAGATTGTGAGTCTAGAAAAGGGCCCCCAGAGTGCTCACCCCATGCCTTTGCCCTCCCTTGGTTCCTCCCTTTTCTTCAGAACCATAAGGAGGAAACCTCTGACTCAAGTTCAATGTCACTTAGATCTTTATCAAAATAATTTCTCTCTCCCCAGCTGTCTGTCTAGACCCAGGATGCTGCTCCTGAGTTAGCTGTCACAAGCCCATGCCGGGGCACATATGCCTTCCTGGCAAAGACATGACACGTTCCCCTGCCATTATTAGACAACTAATAAATAGGAGAGCGAGAGAGAGTAAGAAAACGGGGTCATCAAATGGCAGCAGCATTTTTTAAAATACCCTGTGACATGAACGGCAGAAGGAAAGTCGTGGGGAGATGCAGCTGTGCTAGCCCCAAGAGAGGACTCCAGTGCAATCATTCTGCCCAGATTTTCCTCCTTTCCTCCCCCCTTTTTTTTCTCTCTCTCTTTCTCTCTCTCTGACACTGCGATTATTACCAGTGCTTGTACCGATGACGTCTGGGAGTGTGATGGTTACCATGACATGTTTAATAGTGAGAGCAGATGTTTGCCATATTAACACCATGAATTCTAAATGTGCAAGATGCGAGTTGTTGGGGAACGTAATTGATTTGCACAAGGCAATGGGAAGCTGTCCCATGTACACCCTGCACGGGGATGCACAGAGACGCCGAGGAGGTTTGCCAAAGCACCCTCAGAGAGCTCGTGGGGAGTTTTCCTGCGTGTCTGGGAGGTCTGGGAATGATCTGCTGACTCGGAGCTGAGGAAAATAGGGTTTTAAGCCCTCTGCGTGAGACCATAGGCCAGTCATTTAACTGAGTCTCAGTTCTGGCTTCAAAGCCAGAAAGGGGAAGAACATGTGCTCGGTGGCAGGAGCCTTTGGCTCCAACTTCAGTTCTGCTACTTGATTGCTCAGTGTTGCTGTGGTCCTGGCTTCCTCTCTCCGGGGTCTAGTACCCTCATCTGTAAAATGGGAATGAAAAGGGGTGAATGTCAATCACTACACAGAGGTCAAGTTTTGTTTCTCACTAATAAGTCAGAGGGAAGGAGGTGGGGGAAGAGAGAATGAGAGAGGAGAGGATGGGAAAGGAGGGAGGAAGAGGAGGATGAAGGAAGAAGGAGAATGATGAAGGAGGTGTCTATTCAAATTCCAGGTTTGGCCCAGGCTTATTTTATAAATTCAATGAACTGATTTCTCTTTTCCTGCCTCTCCCATCTTGGGCCAGCTTGCAATAATAACTTACAAATCTAGATCATTTAAAGGTTCCCAAAGCACTTTACTCCAGAAAATCATAAGTACAGGGTGGGAGGGGGTAGATAAAGGGAACAAGCCCTTTTAAAGTACCTACAATGTGCTAAGTAAGTACTTTTACAAGTTGTATCTCAGGGAGGAAGTATGACAAGAATTATCCCCATTTTACAAATGAGATAATGAAGGCTCTGAGCCTTCTAAGAGATCTGAAGGCTAAACAGGCAGCAGGGCCAGGCTGCCTTTCCTTTTCCTTTTCCTTCCTCCCTCATGCAAAACACCAAGCTTAGGAGGCCGGCCTGCAGAAGCACTGGAGGACAGAGGCTCATCTTTGGACTTTTCAAAGCCTACCAGGCACACCAGTTCAGAACTGCCAGTAGAGGAGGAAACCCAGTGCATCCCCACCTGTGTGAGGACCCTATAAGTCTTCAGTCTAGAATATTTTGCCCGGAACAGCTATGTCTTTCCTCCAAACATAAGGGTCTGTTATGTTTTAGGACAAATCTGGAAGATTGGGACCCAAAGGGGGCTGGTGGTGTCTGTTCTGTGCATTTCTAGGAGGAATTAAGCAAGGAAAGTAACTAGTCTCTGTCTCTCTGTCTCTCCATCTATCTCTCTTTCATTCATAGATATATATGTGTGTGTGTGTATGTATATATGTATGTATATGTATACATATATGCATATATACATATATGTACATATACACATATGTATACATACACGTGTATATATACATGCACATATATGTATATTTATGTATACACACTATATGTATATATACACACACATATATATATACACACATATATCTATCTGTATATATATATATATTTTTATTTTGTTTTCATTTTATTTTTTACCATCTGTTCTACAAGACAAATGAGTTTACCTTGAGAAAAGACACATTATAAAGCGATTGGCTGATGGGAACAATTTGTTATAATGATACAATTTGGTCGCTTTGCTAGGGAAAGAAACAGGCTCCTCAGTTCCTACTGAGTGCTGATGGCTGCTTCTAATGGATCTTGCAGAAGATTTAGCCATTCAAATGCTAACGATCTAGAAGGATGGTTCATTTTGGCAAAAAAAAAAAAAAAAAATTAAATCATGAGTCAGCCACAGAGGAAATGCATCACTGATGGTATGAGTACATTGCAGCAATTTCTTAAACTGGAGAAGCTGAATTTTGAGGAGTGAAGGATGGTTTACAAAAAAGCATTACATTAAAGGAGCCTGCAGGAAAAATGGGTCTGATGCTGCTGTTTTCAACACCGAGCAGCAGAGGGCGCTGTTGGCCAACAAGAAACTTGGTAACCCAAAGATGGGAATGAAATCACAGTGTGGAGAACATTGGTTTTATGGGCGATTGCTGCTATGGAAAGCCTCCCACTCTAAAGAGCTGTACCAAGTAGACTTTTTTGGCTCCTGCAATATGCTAAAGGGGAAATGGAGAGACACAGTAAAGTCTTAGGGGTACCAAAAGGGAAGAGATAGATACTTGGAAAGCCAAGACTGGGTTCCAACCCAAGTCAACCTCTTATTAGCTATGTGACCCTAGGCCATAGCCTCTATTTTCTCACTTTTACATGGTATACTGTAAAAAAAATATGAGGTTTTGAGCTAGCTGTTATTGTTGAATTGCTTCAGTCATATCCTAACAAATGTGGGATTTTCTTTGTAAAAATATTGGATTAATTTGACATTTCCTTTTGGGGATCATTTTACAGATGAGGAAACTGAGGAAAACAGAGTTAAGTGACTTGCCCAGAGTTACCCAGCTAGTGTCCAAAGCCATATTTGAATTCAGACTTCCAGGACTAGCTACCTAGATACTAGAGCCAAACAGAATTGAACTCAATCCTAGTTCTTCTACTAAGTATTTGTGTCATCTTAAATAAATCCTATGGTGACAATGTGAAACAATAGGAAGAATTCAGTTCCTGGAATCAAAGATTCTAGGTTCAAATTTTATCTCTGATCTTTATTACCTGAATGATTAAACCATTCAGGTAATAGACCTCAGTTTTCTTCCCTGTAAAATGAAGAGCTAAGATTAGATATCCACTGAAGTGTCTTCTAACATCAAATCTAGAAAGTTATGAAAGGCCATATTTTGGAACCCCTCCCAGCTCCAATATTGTGTTTTCATAGTCCTTCCAACAGGCTCTGGAATCAGAGAACCTGGCTTCATCTCCCTCTGACCCTTACAAGAGGAAGCCACTTCAAATCTCTTGGGGTCCCTCTGGTCTATATGAACTATGACCCTAGATTCTTTTCCTAATTTCCTGCATTCTTTTCTTATCCGTTAAAAGGAAGTTGGAAGTTGCATTTGATTTCCTCTGAAATCCCTTCTGGTGTTAAAATGATAAAAACTTATACCAAGACCAATTTGTCGGTCCAGACCAATGGCTTCATTTCAGCATGCACATTATTGACTTGGCTTGGCCCCCACCAGTTGACTGTGTTTTGCCAGAGGCTCCAGAACAGTGTTTACTGGGATTTTTGTTGATTACTTGATTAGCTTAAGGCAGGTCCACTTGACTTCAGAACCAGTTTTCTCTGCACCTCTATACCAAGCTCTCTCAAATTTATTCCACTTTTCATTATGGCTGCTCTGATCTCCCCAAAGACATTTATTGCATTCAGACTATATTCAAGACCCTATAGGGATGCTGTGGATGCTTCCAAGAAGCTTGAGATCTGGTCCCTGTCCTTTAGCAAGAATTCCCCAGTTTTATATTTCTGACCTTCTGGATTTCATAATTGAGCCTTTACTATTGTCTCACACTAGAACTTCCCTCAGAACTTTCGTATTCCTCCCACCCCTGCAGACTGTTCATCAAGGAATTTCCCAGGGTTAGGTCCCTCCTGCTTCTCATTGTTGATTTCTTCCTAGAGCTTCCATTTTGTGAAGGGCTCCAGGACAGCTTAGCATCCTTCCTTTTGCAGCTATCACCCTTCCCCTCTAGACTTTTAAATCACCTCAGATTTCTTTTGTCCTATCTTTTTTTTGCTATGCTCCTTTTCAGGTCCTTTTAATGTTACCTCTTCCTCTATTAGAAAGTCAGTTTTTCAATAATGAGGATTGCCTTTTTTTATATCCTCACAGTGCCTGGTATATATTAGGTGCTTAATAAATGCTTGTCCCCTTTATTTCTTTTCTCCCTTCTTAGCGAAGAGACTACTATGTTTAGAGTCAGAAGTCTAAGTCTCCACTTTGCATTTGCAGCTCTGTTTGTTTTGGACCCTAAAGAACAAGACGCTCCAGTCAGGATGAACTCCTCACCCGAAATCTCATCATGGATAGAGCATTGGGTCTGGCATTAGGAAAATCTGACGCAATTTGGCCTCACAGACTTACTGGCTTGTGACGAGAGTCTGTTTGCCCTCGTTTACTCACCTGTGAAATGGGAAAAATAACAGCATCTCCTCGTAGGGTTCTTGTAAGAAATGAATGAAATGTTTTTAAAGGGCTTAGCACAACACTGGATATACAGTAGGTACTATATAAATGCTCATTATCTTCTCCTCTCTTCTCTTTTCCCTTTCCTTTTCTAAATCTCAGGACTGTAAGTTACCTTCTATCCTGTGACTCCAATTGAAAAGAAATATCATTAACCATTCTGGGACTCAGTTTCCTTATTTGCAAAATAGACTTTACAGCTTCATTACCTACCTTTTTAGGGTTGTTTAGGGTGGACCAGCACTTTTGGTGCAAGGGGTTGCCATTCCATTTTCAAGACTGCTCATCTACATTTAGTGGACACCAGTTCCCCATGTCAGCATGTTCAGTGGCCACACCCTGGTAAAACAGTCTTGGTAGATGTGCTAAAACAAGTGGAGGAGAACTGACAGGTCTCAGGATCCATCCATGAGTGTCTAATGCAAGCGTGTGATGACTACCCCTAGCAGAATGGGTGGTTGGGAACCACTTAATCCATGAAGGTAACTGAAGCAGGAGCTGGGGAAGCATTTAAAGAGCTTCATCCACTGCAGCCCCCACCATTACCAGTCCTCTTGACTATTGCTTTGCCACTGAACTTCAATGCCCCTGGAGGACAGGATGAGGCTGATGATATTGTGTAACTTTATCTCCCTTAAATCTGTCCTACTGGAGTCAACATGTCACCAATGGTGGCCTCGGTCCTCTTGGAAAATGAAGGATGAACAACAACTAGACGAATGCGAGCCCATAAGATGATGATGTTGGTCTATTGACTCTCATGTCCAGCCACAGCCCTTTCTCAATGAGTTCAGCTTTTTTCCTTCAGTTGATGTAGGATTCTTGTGAAAGCAGGGGAAAAAATGCCTTCCAGGCTAGATTTCTCACCAGGGAGATGGGACTCAGCAATATTATAGATGGAAATTGAACTTATTTTCTGACAAATTACTCAATTAATCAGATTACTATATGGCAACTACAAAAGCAACAACAATAATAACAATAACTTCTTTAAAATTTTCGAGACGCTTTCCGATTGCTGTCTCATTTGCTCCTCATTACCACCCTGTAAGGTAGGTGTTATTTTTTTTTTCATTTTACAGATAAGGAAGCTAAGGCAAACAAAGGAAAGGTTAAAGTGATACATATTTGAGGATGAATTTGAATTCAGGTCTTCTTGACTGCAAATCCCAGTCATTGTGACACCTAGATGCTATATAGCAATAAGAAACCCTAAGAAAGGCAAAAATATGGATCCCTGACCTCAAGGAGCTCTCAATCCAAGGAGAAAAGGCAAACTGTGAATAACTATTGACCTACAAGATATTTACAGGGCAAATGGGATATAATCTCAGAGGGAAAGGACTAGCCAAGCTCCTTGAGGGGCCAATCTGGGAATTTTTCTTTCTTTTTCTGGAATAAGGGAGGGGATGAGTTTGGGGCTCAGAAGAGGGTCTACTCTATAGGTTGGAGAGGTTTAGTAAAATATGACCAAAAAGAAAAAGAATTTTTCCATGTGAACAGCTGCTATGCCGGGAGTGGGCGCGTGATGATGCCACGGACCAGAACAGCTGGACGAGGAGCTGAGCTATTGAGGGGACACGTAAATAATTTATTTGTTTGAGCCATTTGTAATAGCCCCCTTTTCTTTCTCCTGACTCCCTAGGTCCCAGTGACGTGGATATTTGTGGTGCATTAGTTAATTTTATGGCCTTGTTGTGAATCTTGCAATATTTCATCTTCCTAATTCAAAATATTCACTCTGACTGGTTCCAACTTTACAAATAATTTCTGTTGGAAGACGGAGTTTTTCCATCTGCTTGGCCCATTCTCCATCTGTTCCCCAGAGCTCAGGGTGGGACTGAAGCTGCATCACCAGCTTCCATTGATTAGGTCTGATTTAATGAAAAAAAGTTCTTTCTTTTCCCTTGTTGGATTATAGAGTTCACTTGTTCATTCATTCAACTAACACTTTTTTAGGGCTTCCTGTGAGCAGGCAACTGTGGGAGACTCTGGGGAAGATACAAAATGTGGATAAGAAATTCAAGAGTAGTCTCTGGCCTCAAAAGGCTTGCTATCTGGTAGAGGGATAAGCTAGATTTACAGAAAAGTGTAATATTTACCCATGCAGGTTATGTACATTAAAAAAAAAAAGGAAAATGAATATCAGGAACAAAGTTCAGATATGTTCTGAACAGGGCAATGCATAGAGGCACTAAGCAATCTAATTAAGCAATCACCAGACATTGGTAAATACTATCCCAGGTGCTGTGCTAAATATGTAGGATATAAACAACCAAAGACAGAAGTAAGACAAAACAGTGGTTGTCCCCAAGGAGCTTATGTTCTACCAAAGAGGAGGGGCATAGGAGATGGTGGGAATATCATATAAATAATTTTGCATGCTTGATACAAAGCAGATGGGAAAGGTCCATGAATAGATTTTGAGGGGAAATTAGATGGGGGAAATGGTACATTTTTACTTGTGTTTTGTTTCATGCATTTAAAATATTATTTGACAAGGGAGGGTCTATAAGTTCACCATATTGACAAAGAATTCCATGACAAAAAATGGGTTAAGACCCCACCTCCCAACCTGCCGAGTAAAGAGCATCCAGGGAGAGGAAGGACCCTGGAAAATTGCATTTGAAGGAAGTCTTAAAGTTGGGTTCTAGGTATATATGGAATAACAAATGCAAAAGAGATCCAAATGGATTATCCTTTGGGAAGACCAATGAGCAGGTCAGTGTGGCTAGATTGTGCCATGTGAGGAAAGAAGTATTACAAGAATATTGGAAGGATTGGAAAAAGACAAGTTGTGGAGGTCAAAGAAAGCATTTTATATTGATGCTGGAGGTAATAGGAAGCAATTTGCATTTATTGAATAAGGGAGTGATTTTATCAGACCCAAAGGCTAGAGAGATCACTTTGGCATTTGAGTGGAAGATAAAACAGTCAAAAATGAGGCAAGAAGACCCATCAATGCCTATTGAAATTTTCCAGACCAGAGATGATCAATAGAGAGAAGGCCGATATTTATTCCCAGAAACTATCCCTCTTTTAAGAAAAAAATGAGATTAACCTTGCATTTATTTTCTTGATTATATCACATCTTTGATTCAAATTGAGCTTATCATACAGATTTCCTGACTCAGATAATTCCTAGGTGTGATCAAGGGCAAGACATTCAGAATCTCAGTTTTTCCCTTTATAAAACAACTCTAAAAAACTCTCTAAAAAACAGTAATACTAATACTTCCTACCTTAGCTTATGGCATCAAAACATTGGAAGAGACCTTAGAGATCATCAGATTATTTTACAGATGAACAAATGGAGGCTTTGATAACAATCCATTGCAGTACTATCTAGCTTTGCTTTAAGTGATACATAAATGTCAGCTCTTATTATTATTTTTACTCTTATTATTAATTCAACACACGATATTTTAGAAAATTATGATAAAGACAAAGTTTTGAACACTAAAAATTAGGATGCACTTCTATTGTTATCACAAGTCAGCTTGAGATTCCTTGGGCTTTGAACAAGTGAATCAATCTTGAGGTAGGTCTAAAAGAATTAATCAGTTGTTAAGTTTGAAAGAAAAAGAGGAAGATATAAGCTTTCATATGTTCCTTCCACACATGGAGGAAGCAGCTGCTTTTGCCTTAGACTCAAAAACCTCAAGAATCCCTGTTTCCTCTCACATCCCTAATTCTTGAGGTTATCATCGGCATCATAGCCATTTCCCTATTTGTCACTTATTACCATTAAAATATTTTGCTATTAGAAAATCATAGATTTGTAGTTGGAAGAGACCTTACATGTAATTAAGTCCACCACTTCATTTTACTGATAGGAAATTAGAAATGAGGGGTGTTTTGTTTGGCTCTAGAGGGTAGATCTAGGATCAATGGGAAGAAGTTTCAGAGAAATGGATTTAGGCTTGATGTTGGGAAATCACTTCCTCTCAGTGAGAGCTGTCCAAGGTGGAATAGGCTGACTTGGCAGGGAGTGGGTACTTTCTTCCTGTTTAGAGGTTTTCAGACAGAGGCTGGGGGAGCCCTCATTGGATATGTTACAGAGGGGATGCCTTTGCTTATGAGTTGAACTTAATGGCTACTGGGATCCCTTCCAGATTCAATGATTCTGTGAAACTGAAGCTAAGAGGAGTGCCCAAGGTTATATAGTAAGAGATGGATACATGATTTGAACTTGGGCTTCTAACTTTAAACTCCAATAGAGAATGATAAAATGTTATCATTAATAATGAAAACAAGAAAAATCCCTTACAAGAATCTTCTGAGATTAATAGTACAAAATACTATATTTTATACTTCACTTGTCCAAGGTTCCTTGTAGTGGGTCTGGGAACCTAATAAATCAATAAGAATATTTGAGAAATTGAGAATTTATTGAGAGGAAAGGTAACTTAGGAAGTAGAGGGAATACGGTTTTATTTATATTTAATAAAAATATCTACATTTATTTTATTTATATTCATTCCAATATCTTGGCCAAGGAAATCCCAAATAGGGTCATGAAAAATCAGACACAACTAAAAATAATTGAACAATTATTGTGTCAGGTACGGGGATAAACACTTTAGAAATATCTCATGGATTATTAAGCACTTATCCTGTGCCAGGAACTGTTCTAAGTGGTGGGAATACAACTACAAAGAATAGAACTATCCTTTTTTCTAGGACCTTACATTCTAAGTTCAACAACAAGTACATACATATATACAGTATTAGTAGAAAGTTAATAAATACAATATATAACAAGAAATGAACTACAAAGTGGTTTGAGAGAGGTCTTACAGGATAGATTTTCCTATAAAAGATACTTTTTTGTTTTGTTTTGTTTTTCTTTTTCTTTATTAAAGCTTTTTATTTTCAAAACATATTCATGGACAATTCTTCAACATTAGCCCTGGCAAAACCTTGTGTTCCAGTTTTCCCTCCCTTCTCCCATACACTCCCCTAGATAGCAAACAGCCCAATATATGTTAAATATGGTAGAAATATATGTTAAATCTAAGGTATGCATACATATTTACACAATTATTATGCTGTAGAAGACAAATCAAATCAGTAAAAAAAAGGAAGCAAAATAAAATGCAAGCAACAACAAAAAAAGTGAGAATGCTATGTTGTGTACCACATTCAGTTCCCACAATCCTCTCTCTGAGTACAGATGGCGCTCTTCATCACTGAACAATTGAAACTGGTTTGAATCATTTCATTGTTGAAGAGAGCCATGGTCATCAGAATTAATCATCATATAGTCTTGTTGTTTCTGTGTATAGTTATTTCCTCATTTCACTCACCATCAGTTCCTATAAGTCTCTCTAAGGCTCTCTGAAATCATTATGCTGATCATTGCTTATAGAACAATAATATTCCATAACATTCATATAACCACAATTTACTCAGCCATTCTCCAACGGATGGGCATCCACTCCGTTTCCAGTTTCTAGCCACTACAAAGAGGGCTGCCACAAACATTTTTGCACATATGGGTCCCTTTCCTTCCTTTAAGATTTCTTTGGGATATAAGCCCAATAGAAACACTGCTGGGTCAAAGGGTATGCACAATTTAACTTTTTGAGCATAGTTCCAAATTGCTCTCCAGAATGGCTGGATCTCTTCACAGTTCCACCAACAATGTATCAGTGTCCCGGTTTTCCCACATCCCCTCCAACATTCATCATTATCTTTTCCTGTCATCCTAGCCAATCTGAGAGGTCTGTAGTGGTATCTCAGAGCTGTCTCAGAGTTTGCATTTCTCAGATCAATAGTGATTTAGAGCACCTTTTCATATGATTAGAAATGGTTTCAATTTCTTCATCTGAAAATTATCTGTTCATATTATTTGACCATTTATCAATTGGAGAATGACTTGAATTCTTATAAATTTGAGTCAATTCTCTACATATTTTAGAAATTAGGCCTTTATCAGAACCCTTGAATGGAAAAATGTTTTCCCAGTTTATTGCTTCCATTCTAATCTAGTCTATATGTAAAAGACACTTCTAAAGGAAAATAGAGATTCTAGGAGGCAGAGGTGAAGAGGGACTGCATTTCAACAGATATGGTATATGGCACATATTCATAGACACTGGAGAGGGATTAGTTGTTGTGTAGGAGGAACGTAAAGAAGACCAGTTTGACTGGATTTCATGGAGAAGGAGGGAAGGAGAGAAGGAGAGAAAAAGAGAAGGAGGAAGGGAGGAAGGGAAAAAGGAAAGAAGGGAAGAAGGGAGGAAGGGAGGGAAGGAGAGAAAGAAGAAGGAAAGGAGAAAAGTAATATTTCTATGTTTTGTCACTACTAAGTATCAGGTACTGTGCTAAGTGTTTTAATACTGAGGCCAGCAGCAGTTAAGTGACTTTCCCAGGATCACACAGATAGGAAGTGTCTGAAGTTATATTTGGATCCAAGTCCTACTACCTACAGGTTCAGCACTCTTTTCTGTGGAAATAAAGAAGAAAAATAACTGGGAGCCAAGTGGAGTAGGACTAATAAAGCTAAATCAGCAGAGAAGTTTATCTTTGAGACAGCAGGGAACCATTAGAGTTGGTTGAATAGGTTGACATGGTTAGATTTGTGCTTCAAAGAAAATCATCACTTCTGGATTCCTTCTACAACATTATCACCATATTATGCCCACTAACTATAGATGGCCCCTAAGGCTCTCCTCTGGGCCCACTTCTAAGCACTCTTTATGCTTTCTCTTCTGATTATTTCAATAGTTCCCATCTTTCTATGAAGATGACTTCCAGACCTATAGATCCAGCCTTGGCTTCTGTCCTGGAGATCTAGTCCTAAGTCATTAGCTGCCCTTTAGACATTTCCAAATAAATGGAATAGAGAAAAATGAGACACAAGTTGTCCTAAAAGGAACTAATTAATTTATCATCATCACCATCACAAAACAAACAAACAAACAAAAAAAAAAAAAAAACAAACACCTTACCTATCTTTTCTATTCATGTTGAGGGCACCATCATTTTCCCACAGACTCAGGCTCACAACCCCAGGGACATGCATCTATTCTTCCCTCTCCCTAATCCCTTTATCCAATTAGTTGCCAAGTAGCCATATTTTTTTCAAATCTGTCCTCTTCTTTCCACTTACACAGCCTCCCTACCTCACCTTCTCATCACATCTCTTCTGGACCATTGCAATGGCCTCCTGTTTGATCTCCTTGCCTCAAATCCCTTTCCACTCCAGAACTTCCTTCAATATTAGTGCCCATATTTTTTTCCTTAGGTGTGAATTTAACCAATAAACTCTGGGTTTCCCTCTTGTCTTCAAGATCAAATGCGAACTCCCTTGGTAGGCATTGAATGTCCTCCACAGACTGTGTTTTCGGCTTATTACATATAACTTTCCTTCACAATATCATTGAGCAAACAAGTTTTCTTAATGTATTTTAATATATGAGGCTCCATCTTCCTACTCCCATAACTGGAATGTTCATCTTCCTTATCTCCACTTTGAGAATGACCCAGATCTGGCCCTACCTTTTTTCTCCATCCCGATTTCTCCAAATATTCGGGTCTTCTCCCCCAAATTATTCTTATCTATTTTTTAAATGGCAGGTGATTCAGTGGGTAGGTTGCAAGACCTGGAGTCAGAAAGATTCATCTTTCTGAATTTAAATCTGATCCCAGATACTTACTAACTGGGTAAGTCACTTAATTACATTTGCCTCAGTTTCCTCATAAAATGAGCTGGAGAAGGAAATGGCATAGAATTCCAGTATCTTTGCCAAGGAAACTTCAAATGGGATCAACAGCAACAGCTACAAATTTTAAATATACCCAGATAAATAAGTACAGGTTTTTTTTCCCCCGATAGAATATAAACTTCTCTCTAGGGCAGTGACTGGTCTTTGTAAACTCAGCAATGGATATAGTATATAGCAGGAGCTTAATAAATGCTTAATGAATAAATAAATCAATAAATAAATAAATAAATAAATAAATAAATAAATAAATAAATAAATAAATAAATGAATAAATAAATGGAGTGGGACTAAGAGAGACCCTGATAGAGGGAATATAAAGAATGCCAAAAGTATTAGTTAATATGTTTTACTCAGTTAAAACTTGCTAAGTTAATTCTGATCTCAGATCCTAATTCACTCTTCTAGATTTAATAACCATCTACTGTTTACTTCCAATAATTTGGTTCTTGCTGTGACATTGCCCAGTGGGCAATATTCACTTTTGTTCAAGTGATTAAGAAGCTGAATTAAAAAGTAGAATTAAATGATTTTCTTTAAAAATTACTAATTAATAACTAGAAGGATTAGATTTGTTAGGTTGGCCCTTAGAAGGTGGACATAGCAAGGAAAACACTTAAACTTAATGTCAGGGAAAGAAAACACAAAAAGTTTTTCATAATTGGAATGACCCCTTGGGATAGAGTTTAAGTTTTTATTTTATTATTTTAATTTTAATTTATTATTATTTAAGTTCTTATAGCAAAGACACAATGACAACAAGTTGGACCCATCGTTCTTTATAGTCTAAGTTCAGTTTCTGGTTCTGATCTTTACTGGCTGCATTACTTAGGAGGCAGTGGTGCAGTGGATAGAGCAATGGACTACAGAGTCAGGAAAAGCTGAGTTCAAATTCAATCTCAAACCCTTAACTGGCTGGACATATCACTTAACTTCCTTAAAACTCAATTTCCTCATCTGCAAAATGAAGATCATAACAGAATTTACCTTCCAGGGTTATTGAGGATCAAATGAGATAATAATTATAAAGTACTTAGCATAGTACCTGGAACATAATAAGAGTGATAGAAATATTTATCACTTGTATTATTGTTGCTATTGTTGTTGTTACTTTTAACACCTTTTATTCCAATTTTTTTAACTTCTTAGAGGTTCTATTCTTATCTCCATTTTACAGACGAGAAAACTAAGGCTCAGAAAAGTTCAATGACTTGCTCAAGATCCATAATTAGGAATCATGAAGCAGGATTGGAACTCAGCTCTTAATCTATAATGTGTTCTAGCTGATTTAGTTGGAAGGGGGAGGAGGAAGCCCAACATCTTGAGGCAAAGGACCTAAGTTGGAATACTGGCTACTCACTACTTGAATGATATCAGGCAAAACATGAGCCTCAGTTTCCTCACCTATAAAATGCCATATTGGACTAAAGCCCCGCCAGCTCCAATGTCAGCACTCTTGTAGCTGAAAATGTAAGGACATGTCAGCCAGCATTCATTTGTCTGCCATGGTGAGCTCAGTATCCCAGCAAATTCATGAAGGGGGTTGGGGGAGGAAAATTGCCCCAGGCTAGAGACTGGTACAAAGCCCACTGCTGTCCCTCAGATAAGCCTCAAGAGCCTTTTGTCAGAGCTCAGTCTGTCTGTGAATGTATTCAGGATCCATTCCCAGCCTCACCATCTGCTAGTGACTACATTACCATCTGACCATTCACCTTGCCCCTCAACCCCTTTCCCCTGAAGTAGCTGTAGTGGAGTCTACCCATTGTCCAGCTGGATATATGGAGTCAGGGAAGACCCTTGACCCAGGATAAGGAGTAAGAAGCTATGAGGCGGGAGTGGGGAGACATAAACACCTTCCACTAAAGGGAAGGGATTTGCCTCATAGTGTGAGGAAAACAAAACCCAGAAGAGGAATCCGGAGAGTGAGCAGTTGGTCCAACTGAAGCCATATTGTGCCCCAGGCGTCCGATCGCTGCTCCAATAATATTGATGCTTGTGTTTGGAAACTCTTCCTCCAAGGCTTTCCCCTCCCCAATTAGCTCTAGCTAACTGCTGCCTTGCATCCCAATGCTGTTTTCCCACATTCAAACTTCCCTAGCCAACTGCAAGAGCCACTGAACAGCTCCTGTGTGCTAATGAACTGTCCCTTCACTCGTAGACCCTCCACTCCGCTGGTTGCTAAGAGAATGGGGAACCACAGCTGAGAGATGTTTGGAAGAAGAAAAGAAGAAGTGGAGATTTGTTTGCCCAGCATTCCTGTTCTTTCTCCAAAGAAAGTTCCAGGCAGTTTTGATCCCAAATACAACATTGGGCTCCATGATTCTTTTTCTTTTGAGATTCTTGGGAAATGTTTTTCTTGAATCACCAAGCGTGGGGTAAATCTGTCCATAGGCTAGGGCCCCCTCTGCTCCTTAACCAAGTGCTCAATCAATCAACAAGCATTGATTACTACAATGTTTTCTGTACTAGACTGGACATCAGGGATAGACAAAGGATGAAATAATCCTTCTCATAAGGAACTGCCATTCTCTGCTCCTGGGAGAGTGAGATCTGAGGTAGGAGCAAGCAGGGGCATGGAACAGTCCTTATCCTGTAAAGAGCCCGGAAGAGGGGTGGATGGGGAGAATTTCCTAAGGGAAAAAAAAACTGGTCAGGGAAAAATTATGTAATCCAGATATAGGATTCCAGGTAAATTGAGAGTAGTGGCAGGCAGAAAGGTGGAAAAGCAGAGAGGAAAATAGCAAGAATACATGCAGAAAACTGACCCCGTGGCTTTTGGACACAAGCTAACATAGTGGGAAGAGCACTGTTCTTGGGGTCTAAAGACACTTGACAGCTTACATAGTTGAGTCATTTAATACTAACAGTTCATTTCTTTTTTATTATTTAAATTTTTTTTAAAAATATTTATTTATTTATTTTTTACAAAAATTGTATGCATAGGTAATTTTTCAGCATTGACAATTGCAAAACTTTTTGTTCTTACTTTTCCCCTCCTTCTCCCCACCCTTTCCCCCAGATGGCAGGTTGACCAATATATGTTAAATATGTTAAAGTATAACTAACAGTTCATTTCTATAGGGCTTTAATAAAAGTATTTGACATGAAAATGTCATTGATCCTCACAAAACCACATCAGGTGCATTCTACAGTGATTATCATGTCGACTTTACAGTTGGGTAAATGGAAGCTCGGATAATGTGCTCGTGGTCCCATAGCTGTTGTCATTTTCCCCATTTTCCAATGAGGGAATCAAGGCTGAGAGAAATGTAATGATTTGTTCATCACTAGGTACTGGTGTTACATTCGCCAATCGATCAACAAATATTTTCAGCCCACTGTTGTCTCCCAGATAAGTCTTAAGAGCCCTCTGTCAGAGCTCAGTTTATTGGTGAGTTTATGTTGTAGGTGCTGAGCCAGGAGACAGGGATATAAATTTTAAAAATGTGAAATGGTTCCAATTCTCAAAAAGTGTCCATACTACTGGGGTGATAAGACAGGTTCATATTATGTACAAAATACTGCAAATAGAACATGATCTGGAGGAGTAGTGAGAATGGCTGGAACATCAGGGATGGCTTCCTGTAGGAGATGAAGCCAGAAATAAGCCTTGACCGGAGTCAAAGGGACAAGGGGAATGAACTTTCTAGGCATGACAAGCAGACTAGACAAAGGCTTGGAGACTAGAGATGAGGTGGTGTGTTCAGGGAAAAGCAAATACATTAGAAAGGCTGCACCCATAGAGACAACAATTAGGCTGACATCTCTAGGATTCAAATTTCTCATCTGAAAAATGAGCTTCTTGGACTGAATTGCCTGACTTTCCATCCAGCTCCAGCTATGATTCTAAGCTGCTATGTGTCCTGGATTCAAATCTCATCTCAAGGCACTTAGTAGCTGGCCAATCCTGGATGAATCTTTTGAGTGAGTCTTGTTCAGGTGATCATTGACCTCAGTGGAGAGATTCCCTAATCTCTCCCTATTGCACTTAAATAACTTTATCTTTCCCATGGAAAACAAGACAAGATAACAATTGTGTGTGTGTGTGTGTGTGTGTGTGTGTGTGTGTGTGTGTGTGTGTGTGTGTAATACTAGATTTGGCTGATGTCTTGATTAGTTTATTAAATTATAATAGGCTCCTGTACCACTTAAAATCATTATAAAAGATAGGTTTCTGGGATAGAAGAGCAGGAGAAAAATCTTATAAAGTGTGGGTGACGTAAGGAAAAAAAGAGATTAATAATTTTTAAATGAAGACAACAGTTATAATAGACCTTTTTTTTTTCCCCCTAGTTTTGTGACCTGATTTTGTATGCCTGGTTTGAGCGAGTCCTAAGAATAAACCCACATCTGCAAACTTCCCAGAGGTTTCCAAAGCACACAAGTATGAGTTAGGCAGCAAAAGAATTATTCCCATTAAACTGATAATGAAACTTGAGGCCCAGAGACAGCAAGTATCTCAAAGGAACACACAGTTCGCAAGCATCCGAGCTTGGATTCAAAGTCTGGTTTATAGTTTCATAAACAGAGCTGGAAAGATCCTCAGAAACCCACTATTTCAACTCTTTCTACAGAAAATGCCATTGAGACCCAGAGACACAAAGCCATTTGAATAAAGTCACAAAGCAATAAATGGTTTTGAACCCACATCCTCTTATTCCAAACCCTGAGTCTTTCCCACTATACCACATTGACTCCTAATGGTTTTTTCCCCCAACTATTTGATAAAAGATGTCTGGCTTGTATTGTTCTACAATTTGTATACCATCACCTCTGATACCCACCATTTATAGAATGTTAAAGATTTTCACATCCATAACTCTTGATCTCAAAAACAAACAAACAAACAAAAACACTGAAGTAAGCAAGGCTAGTGTTTTTCTCCCCATTTTACAGATGAGAAAATTAAACCTTGGAATGGCATAAGGGACTTGGCTATGGCCATATAGCTGGCAAATAAAGGATTTGGGACTCAGAGGGAGCTGTTCAAGGGCAAAGATTAGGATTGTTTCTTAAAGACCATAATACAACACAACTCCGCTATCATCAGCTAGCCAGCTGGAACCTCAGATGGTGGTACCTTCTGTAAATGGTGCTCCATAATAATCCATCCCACTCCAGAGAACTTTGAAGGCAACCAGTCCTGAGCTGAGAGAAAAGCATTCATAAACGGGTTCTTGAATGAAATCACACTATACATCAGGAATAATGATTTAGCAAATGTTTATTCATGTTTCATAGCAACTATAAAACATCAGGAGATACTGGACATGCCCATTGAACTCAGAAAGGAAACCTCAATGGTGACAAAGAAAAAAAAAACAAAGGATTTGTGAAGAAAAGCCCTTATTTAATTAATAGTTTGACTCTTATTGCATTGACACCATAGACATCAATGATTATTAGAAACTTACAATGTGGCCAAAATTTTAGATAATAGCAGACCCTTTCTTATTATTGAAGTAGAGTTTTCAAATCTTTTTTTTTTCTGAAAGTTAAACTAATATTAGAATTCTCACTACAGTCTATTAAAATCAGTTACTATTTAATATGTTCTAAGTGACTCATAAAATTCATCAGAAATGTAGTTATAACTGGAAAGGACCTCAGAGGCGAGGTGAGGTAATCCAAATATTTCAAAAGGTGAGAACTTAATCCCCAGGGATTAAATGACTGGTCCAAGATCATCCAGATTATAAGCATCAGATTTAAACTGAATTCAGAATCATCTACCACAGTTACCAATACAGTCCATCATACAGTGATGTGTTTTAAAGTATTTGCTGAATGAGTGAGGAAATCAATGAGTGATAGAATCAATGTTAAGATCATAGGCAGAAGAGGGAAGATGACAACATCCTCATGTCACGTCCTTCTTACTTCATAGTAACAGATAACAAGATTTTACCACTCATAGGAACTCTTTGATCTTAAATGTCTTCCTCCCCAGAGATTTGCCCAGTAGAACTGGCAACTTGGGAATCTGTAAGGACACATCAATAACTTTTGTTTTCTTTTAGCTGGGTGGTGTAGTAAACAGGAAGATGACTTCCATTCTCAGATGTGAAAGTCCCTTTGGACTTCCATATTGTCAACTGTAAAATGAGGGGATGGGATTGGATGGTCTTCAAGGCCCAGTTCTAAATTCCATGATCATTCAAATCCCTTTAAATGCACTCAGAAATCAAGGTGATAAAAAAAAATCTGTTAAGATTAAAAAAAATCTGTTAAGATTAAAAAAAATCTGTTAAGATTAAAAAAATCTGTTAAGATTAAAAAAAAAAAAGAAAGAAAGAAATCAAGGTGATAGAGACAGTGGACATAGTAGGCACTAAATAGATTTTGGGGATTGTGGGCCATGGTACAATATGAGGTATTTATTAGTAATATTCCTAATATGACCCATCCTTGGGTCAATTTCTTCAGACTCCCTAGCTACTGCAAATAATAGGTAATCCATTCTTTACTGGGGAGGGGGGGGGGAAATTATAGGACTCATTTGCATTAATAGTCAAAATATTTCTCTTAAATCTTCTCATTTAAAGTTTGTCATAACCAAATGGGTAGCTCTAGGCCATTGTTATTCCAATTTTACAGATAAGAAAAGGAAGGGCCATCCTACTGCTAAATGCCTATGGCTGAATTAGAAAGTAGGTCTCTATACACTAAACCAGTGTAATTATCCAGTGAAATTATGTCTAATTTATCCATCTCTGGGCCTTTTTTCTACTTATAAGAAAACTGAGTCCCATTTCTCCAAGGTCATGAACAAGGAATTAAATCCTAGTCTTTTAGCATCCAGGACACCATGTTCAAGTAGTATTCCATTGCTAAGTATATAGGCACACTTATCTTTCCACTAAGTTTGATAAAGTTGGACTTCTGGGCTGGGGAGTTGAGTTGCATTAGAATAAATCAATCAGCCAATCAGCATTTATTAAGTACCTACTGTGTACCAGATTCTTTGGTTAGTTCTAGAAAATAGCATAAATCCCCTACAGAATCACAGATTGTCAGAATTGGAAGACACTTAGAAAGCTAGGACATAGAACATACAGGCTTAGAACACGGAATGTTAGAACTTCATTAGACCTTATAACATAGATTGTTAGAGGGGAAAGAAACCTAAAGACACAAAATGTTAAAAATGGACTGTTCCTTAGAATATGGATTTCCAAAACAGAGAACAGAGAATGTTAGAGCTGGAAGGGAAGTTAAAAAATAGCAATGTTAGAATTTGAAGGGATCTCACAACAATGAAAGACAGAACTAGGAGGAGTCTTAGTGCATAGAACATCAGAGCTGGGAGGGACCTTAGAACAGAAAACATTAGAAACTTAGAACAGGGAATGTTAGTTAGATTATAGAATTTTAGATCATAGAATGTTCAGAATGTAGAACAAGGTCTACTTGTTGCTGGAGAGTACCTTAAGAGATTATCTAGTCTACATCCCCTCTCCCCATTTACAGAAAAGGAAACTGAGACCCAGAGGTTTCAGGTCACATAGTGAGAAAATGGATGGATTGGTTGGTGACAGTCCTGATTCGATTCTCACCCAATCAAATAAAGCCTCCCCACCTTCATGTCATTCGGTAAAAGGGGGTCGATCTGAGACACGGAGGCCATAAGAGGCACTACCAGGATGCCTACGCTGGCCACATCTCCTTGGGAAGGCTTCATCTCTCCCTTCCTCAGACAGAGGAAAGCATGTCCCTGGGTACAAGAGGGGAGACACAGCAAACAAATATCCATTAGCACCATCTGGGCACAGCTCACAGCTCCTTCAGGTACCGCAGCGCCGGTTCCAAGAGAAGGTTCTCTCCCCGTCGGAACCTCCGGGCCGCCTGATCAATTTTCAGAGGGCTGAGAGCGAGGTTGTAAATGAGATTGTAGTTGTGCATGAGACGCTTGGCTCGCTCCTTCTCCAGTAAACCTGTGTTTGGGGCCAGGGAGGGAGAAGGGACAGAGAGGGGGAGGAGAAAGACAGAGAGAGATACAGAAAGACAGAGAGAAACAGAGACACAGAGACACAGAGAGAGACAAAAATAAAGAGATAGAGATAGAGAGACACAGAAAGAAAAACAGAAACAAGATACACAGGGACACAGAGATAAAAACAAAGAGAGACAGAGAGACAGAGAGAGAGACACAGACAAACAAAGACAGATACACAGGGACACAGAGAGAGACAAAAACAAAGAGAGACATAGTCAGAGACAGAGAGAGACAAGTAGACACAAAAGGGAACAGAATGAAAGAGAGATGCAGAGAACAGGACAAAAAAGACCAAAAAAAGGAATTAAAAATATGGAGAATCAGACAGAGAGACAAAACAGAAACACAGAAACATAGAAAGAAAGGGGGAAAGAGGCGCACAAAGTGAGGCAGATAGAGATGGAGAAATAGAGGAAGAGAGAAAACATTTAGTTCCAAGGCTATCCTCTTCATCATGTCTTACACATAAGAAGGTTCATAAATGTGTGTTGGGTTGGACAGATTTCCAGCAGAGCATTCACAAGAGGAGCTTCCAAAGAGCTACGGCCCAGACAAAAGCCAACCCTGAGCTGTGGGTACTTTGCCTCCAGAGGTCCTCTGGGCTCTCCCACAAGGTCCATTGGCTAAGTGTGGCCAGCACAGAACTCCAGGCCAAGTTCAAGGCAGTACTTTGCGTAGTCAGGAAAACTTCCTGAAGTAATTCTAGAGAAAGCCGGGGCGTTGACCCCAGGGCCGCTGATTCCGGCTGTTGCTGCCAAAAGGCACAGATTCATGGAATGCTAGAGCGGGATGAGACTTGAGATTTTTCAATCCACAGCCTTTTTTCTACTTATAAGAAAACTGAGGCCCATTTCTCCAAGGTCATATAAAAGGAATTAAATCCTAGTCTTTTAGCATCCAGGGTACCATGTTCAACTAGTACTCCATTGCTAAGCTTTTTTTTTATTCCCCTTTGGCCTCCCATAGCATCCCACTCCCAATGTATTTTGTTTTCTGTGATGGCCTCTTTTCACCCTTCCTAGATAATAAACTCTCTGAGAACTCAACTATTCAATTATTAAGTCATAAGGGGTGGACTCAGAGTCCCTTCTGGATGTGAGATGCTGGAATTATGGGTAACAGGAATAAGCCTTGTTATTCTGTCTACCTTCTCTATCACTCTAGACATAAAAACGCATTTACTATGGATTTCATAAAGAATTCATTTGTATTTTGTCCTCTCCTCTTCACATGTGCCTAAAACATTGTTTGTTTTGTTAGTCTATGCCTTATCAAACTCTAGAATAATGTAAACATATTTAATTAACACTTTAATGTTTGCAAATTGCATGACATATATAGATACTAGATCCTCTCACCAGCCCTTTAAGATGGGTGTTATTATTTTATAGACTGAAGTCCCAAGACTTTCCCAGTGTAGTCAATGGCAAAATTCAACCCCCGGTTATGGGATCATAGATTTGGGGGTGGAAGGAACCTCCAGAAGTCACCTAGAATCTCAGACTGTGAGAGGATGAGGGACTTGCCCAGCTTAATGCAATAAGTATCCAAGACAGGATTCAAAATTAAATCTGTTTGCTATCAGGCCAGCCCAGTGCTCTATCCAAAGGACCATGCAGTTGTGAGCATTTTTCATTATGTCCAGACCTAGTCCCGTTATGGCTCAACTCATTGTAAATGATTTTTTATCTCTTACCCTGAGTTTACTCTAATGCTCTATGTTTGATTTTCCAAGATTCTCTCTTTTTGCTCAAACTTTCAGTGTTACAAGATCTCCACCAATAAAGACATTCTATGTTCTAAGGTCTCTTTCTTTATTCTTGTATTCTACTTTCTGATTTTCTTCCAGGTTTCTAATTCTATCACTTTGCTTAGCTGTAATATTCTAGATTTCATGGATTCTACCATCTCTGACATTCTCGGTTCTAAAATTCTATGTATTGATCTTTCTTGCACTGTTCTAAGATTGTTCCAAGCCCTGATCTTCCATGTTCTAAGGTCCCTTCCAGCTCTTTTGGGATGAATACACACGGTGCATGGAAGGGCCAAAGGACAGATGTGAACGATTACTCGAAAAACCAAGGAAATTAAATGATGTTGGGCCAACAGATTATTCCTTCCTTTAAGGAGGTAATGGGTTTGTTGCCATGGCTGACTCTCGGAGGGATACATGGAAAGTCCCTGTTCTAAGCTCTTTACTACTGCCATGCTATACTCCAACGTTCCTTCCAACTCTGACAACTTCTCTTCTAAAGTTTCTCCAAGCTCTGGAATTTTATATCCTTAGGGCCCTTCCAATCCTCACATTATTTGTTCTGGGATCCCTTTCCTCACTGACATTCTACATTCTAATATTCCATCTCTTAAGGCCCCTTCTAGCTTCCACATTTTATCTCCCAATGCACACAGCATCTTGGGCATTTTATGTCTTAAATTCGCTTCAAGTTCTGACAGTCTCCACTCTAATAGCTTATATTCTGAGTTTCTTTACAGCTGTGGCATTGTGTTCTGTGATTTAAAGAGCTTCCAAACTTTACAGCTAGGAAATTCATCCTGATGTCAAACTAAAAATGCCATCAGCTGAAATGTGTGCCCAGTCCAATCTATCATGTCATTAGTGGACTCCCCAAACAGCTGCTCACTGCAATCCTTCACTCTCTCATCATGTGGGAAAGTCCATCTTCTTCTACTCCTGTCCTTTCCCCACTCCATCAACGAAAGCATACAAACTCACATGCAAAAAAACTGGGAGGACTTTCCATGTATCCCTCAGAGAGTCAGCCATGGCAACAAACCCATTACCTCCTCAAAGGAAGGAACAATCTGTTGGCCCAACATCATTTACTTTCCTTGGTTTTTCGAGTAATCGTTCGCATCCGTCCTTTGGCCCTTTCATGCACTGTGTGTATTCATCCCAATGTACTTGCCCATAGGAGGTTCCAAATAAACATTTGGACAGTGAGCAGCCTTTATCTCAGCTCCTGCATGCCCTGAACCTTTTCTGGAGCCTTAGAGGGTATTTGCAAGAAGAATACATATAATAGTCTGGTGTAGCGGAGTTATAGATAGAAGGATCAGGTCCAAATCTTATCCCTCCATTTGCTAGCTACATGATCTCTGCCCTATGATTTCCCTTCCTCATTCATAAACACAAGATAATTGGACACAATGAACTCTAAGACCACTTCTAGCTTCAACAATCTAAGTGCTAGAAACCCTCTAAGCTCTAAAAGTCTAGCTTCTAAGGACTCTTCACCTCTAACACTGTGAAACCTTTCCCCTCTCAGGACTCCATGACATTATGTTCTACAGCACCTTCCAGGAACAACATCTTCTGTCCTAAGGCCCTTCCCAGCTCCAATATCCTATGCTCTTAGGTTCTTCCTGCCTCTGACATTCTATGTTCTAAAATCCTTTCCGGTTCTAACATTCTTTGTTGAAAGACAGTCTCCAGCTCTAATATGTGTTTTAAGGTATCTTTACGCTCTGAAATTCTCTGTTCCAAGTTCCTTTGCAGATCTGACATTCTATGCTTAAGGTCACATCCATTCTTATTATAAGATTCTATGTTTTAATGTCCATTCTAGCTCTAGGTTCTAAGATTTTTATGTTCCAAAGTCCTTCCCCTCACCATTTTAAGTTCCAAAGTCTTTTCATAGCTCTAATATGATGTATTATAAGGTTCTTCCCAACTCCAACATTATTTCTTTAGCTCCCTTCCATTTTTTAAGGCTTTTCCAGGTTTATACTTTATTCTAATGTCTCTTCTAAATCGACTGTTCCAAGCCTAGAGGTTCCAAGATCCCTTGCTTCACTAGCATTCTAAGCCCCGTTCCTGTGTCCAGCATTCTGGAGTCGATAGACAGGCTGTGGTTCTGTAACGCAGGTCTTCCTTCTGCTGTGAGACCCTGGATACTTCCTGAGAGTCTGTGGCCAATGAGTCAGCCAACACGCTGACCTCGGTCAGTCCTCATTTTTCATTAAAAGTTGCCTCAGACATTCCCATCTCTTGCTGACCTATTCTTTGGCTGTAGCAGCTCATGGAAACGGGGAAAACAGACATAAATAATGAAGAGGTCATGGGGAAAGCATTTCAAATCTGCCCTTCTAATTTATTTACATCCATCATCTACCAAGGTCAGTAAAACTCCATAGAGAACTTATTTCTTCAGAAACTCCACAAGAATGGGGCCCAAGCTTGGGGAGAAATAGATCAGTGGCTGAGGCTATGGCCACCATCAGTCATTGAATTCTGAGGGTTTCTTTTTTTTTTTTTTTTTTCAATGTGTCTCATGTTCTAAAGAACATGCTGGAAAGGAAACAATTCTGGCCTCAGAGACAGGAGAGTGGGCTCAAATGCTGGCTTGCTCATTGACTATCTGTAATGTAATAAATATGTGACTTCTCCGGGCCTCAGTTTCCTATCTGTCAGATTAGGAAAATTTTTGCATGACCTCACAGAGCTGTGGCAATGGTCTGTTATGATTCTACTATTCTCTTTGCATTTCCCAAGCTTCCTCACTTCAACGCTAGATCATTGTGACAGTATCATGAGCTGGAGAAGGAAATTCAGAGATTGTTCAATAGCAGCCTAGATTTTGAACACTACCTAGAGCTTTTCCCTATAAAATGGGCATCCAGACCCTGCTAAAATACCGCCTATGATTTATTATTGGAAACCTATTGCAAATTCACTTAACTTAATGAAGATACCACTCCTTAGATTGTGGGGAAATCTGCTCCTTTTCAACTCTATTGCTTAAAATTCCATTCTATTGGGCCAGGCAAGAGAGATCTAAAGCCTTCTCTCCCTCCCAATTCCTGTCACTTCTACTTATAATCTTCTTCTTCTCATATTCTCCCCCTAGCTTCCCTGACTTCCTGCATGTGTCATTCAAAGCATTACTTTCTATAGGAAGCTTTTCCTAAATTCTCTCAATTCTAGAGCCTTCCTCTTGGAATGCTCTTCCATTTCTACCCTCTGCATCTTGTTTTATGAAAAAGTTTGAGGTGGTCTCCTCCATTAGACTGGGAGCTCTTTGAGAGCATATGTGCACTATATATATACATATAGATGTACACGTATATATGTATGTATATATGCATAGATATACACATATGTGTGTCTATATAACACATGTGTATATATGCACATATACATATATATTATTAAATTACACATATTTATGTATACATTTATATATAGAATTAAATGTATGTCTACTTTCTGAATCCACAAATGTATTTGTATATGTATATGTATGTACAAATGTGTGTACAAATCCATACATGTACATATAACACACACATACATATATAAATATATACATACAAGTGTGTATATGTATATTATATAATTTAATATATGTATTCATTTACAAATATATATACATATATGTATATACATTTGTGTGTGTGTGTGTGTGTGTGTGTGTGTGTGTGTGAGAGAGAGAGAGAGAGACAAAGGTAGTTAGGGACAGAATTAAGATTAGAAAGCACCAGGGTTTCCTAAGGCCCAGACCAGGGTGATCCATAAAGATATACTGAGGTGCTGGGTAAAATATCTTGCTGAAATCCTGATATACTATAATGTCCATCCCATTTCCATCATCTAAAACTCCTCAGAAATCTATGAAAATGGACGGTGAAACTTGGACGTGAATGGGAGCCTGTGCTATGTTTTCTATATGGCAATAGTCTTTAAAATGTTTAATAGGGGTAGGAATTAAAGAGGGGCACACTAGATAGATCTCAACCATCTCTCCACTCATATTCTTCTCCAGTTTTAGAAATCTGGCTTCTAAGCTCACCACTCAGCAGAAACCACTCTCTTACCGTTCGCCCATGACATCGGAATTGTTGAATCAAATGACCCCTTCTCAGACCTCATGATCTTTAAGCTTTCTGTAGCACACAATGCTTCTGTTATGCTGACATTCTGCACACTGACTCTCTCCATGTTCTCTGACATTCTGAAACTTCTTCTTGGTCTCCTGGAAGATTCTATGTTCTAAAATTCTGTATTGTAAGTCCCTTCCAGCTTGAACATACCGTGTTCCATGTTCCAACATTCTGTGACCACTCTTTCAAAAATTGGATATTATAATGTCCCTTCTAGCTTAAAAATGTTGTGTTCTATGGTCTAATATTCTAGGTTCTAGATTCCAACATTCTAGAATTCTCCTAGAATCCTGTATTGTATGGTCCCTTTTAACTTGAACATTCCAAGTTCCATGCTCCAACATTCTATGACCATACCTAGAATTCTATAATGTAAGGTCCCTTCCAGCTTGAACATTTTCACATTCTAGGTTCCAACATTCTATGATCACTCCTTTTAGAATTCTGTATTGTAAGATCCCTTCCAGCTTGGACATTCTATGTTCTATGTTGTAACATTCTAGGTTCTAAGTTCCAACATTCTATGACCAATCACAGAATTCTCCAGTTAGAACATTTTGTGTTCTGTGTTCTAATATTCTATGACCACTTTTAGAATTTTGTAGTCTTGCTTGAACATTTCATATCCTATATTTTTACACTGTATTATAAGGCATATCCTGGATCTAATCTCTCCATTGTAAGATATTTATCACCTCCAAGACTCTGTTCTGAAGCCCCTGAAGAGCTGTAACCTTGTTTTTTTTTTTTTTTTTTTTTTTTTTTTTTTTTTTTTTTTTTTTTTTTTTTTTTTTTTTTTTTTCCCCAGAGGGTCCGCACCAGTTCTGCTCATTCTACATTTTCTTATATCCCTTTCTACTGGAACATTCTGTTTTCTACACTGGAGACGGCTGTATGAAATGTGGCTGAGCCTCAGCTTGAGCTTGGGACTCTTGTAATGATTCTATTTTGGTAAAGATTGCCATTGCCATGGCATTTATTTTAATGGAATTTAATTTCTTCCCTCGCATTTGATTAAGGGCTTGTTCTTTTCAAAACACTCCTACATTTGAATAAAGAGAAGCGGCCAGATGGTACAGTGGGCAGAGTGCTGGATTTGGAATCAGAAAAATTTGAGCTGAGTGCAAATCCTCCATCAGACACCTCCCAACTGCCTGACCCTGAACAAGTCTCTTAACCTCACAAAGATTCCTCATTTCTATAATGGGCAGAATAATAGAACCTGCCTCCCAGGGCTGTTGGTGAGAATCAGCAGATACTAGCTATATATGAAGATCTGCAAGCATTAAAGTGCTACAGAAATGCTCAATAATATCATAAATAAATTATAATAAGTTAATAATGAATAGTACGATAAACAAAAACCAAAATGAACAATGATGAATCTTTCCCCCATTTCTGAACCTGCTGGATTTCAAGGAAGGGGCCTGACTGCCCAATGGCGGGAGGATTTATTTCAAACAGTTTTTCACCTGTATTGTTCACATCACACAAGTAGAGGGCATTTTCTAGCTTTCGGAACCGGTCCATCCACGTCTCCCGCTGGGCCTCATCGTTCCCCAGTTGGCTCAGAGACGGCTGAGACACCGGTCGGATCTTCCTGCTGGCCTGGCTTTCTCCCGAGGCCCTCGTCTCCACAGCAGGGTTTGCAGGGGGCGGCTCCCCGTCCTCTGGGTGTTTCTACCAACAAAAAACAAACAGTTTTATGACAATAAGATTGCAACCCAGACAATCCCAAGGTTCCTTGGCAGCAGAATAGGCCACCCAGACAGCAGCAACTGGGAGAAGTTTACGTTTCTCCAAGCCAGGGAGGCCACGTTTCAAATCCTCAGCTCTGCAGGATGAAGCCTGCCAACTCCTGCTGCATATGAATGGTTCTGATGAAGGATTTTTAAATTAAATTAAACAGGGAAGGGCACCATCCTGTCTTTAGCTCAGTCTCAGTGGGGCTTTTGTTGGGGAGTCAGACAAAGTCATTCTGGAAATGGGGACGTCTGCAGCCTGGGCTCCAGGGATCACTTCACTGAGACCTCCCTGGTTTATCCTAATGTGGTCCAAATTGGGGGACTATGTCGAGTGGAAGGCTTAGCATGAGTCCTAAGGGGTGACCAGTGGCCAGATGACCTTGGCTCCAAGGTGTCCACAAGTGTACTCTCCTCCCATTGTCTAGACCAGAGGTTCTCAAACCACGGCCCATGGGCCAGATGCAGCCTGCTGAGGATGTTTATGTGGTCGCAGAGTTATGGCAAATGGGCTGAGGGCCGGAGGCGGAGTGTGAGTTTTTGTTTTTACTATAGTCCGGCTCTCCCACAGTCTGAGGGACAGTGAACTGGCCCCTATTTAAAAAGTTTGAGGAGCATTGCTCTAGATTCTTCCCTTCTCTCCACCCACAGGTAACTTCAGGCATAAGACACTTTGTGTCTCCTGGCCTGACCTTGGAAATCATCACCTCATTCGGAGCCTCCTCTTTCCAAGATATTTCCCAATTATCCCTTCGTGCACACTCCCTACAAGCATTCAGTCATGGGATCAGAGATTTGACACTGGGAATGCTGGGTAACCTCCTGGTCTAACACTCTCATTTATATGAGGAAACTGAAGTCCAGAGTTTGGAGGGTATTTGCCAAAAAACCCTTATTTTCCGTTAACTCTAGTGTCTCCTTTCTCTTAGTTCCTATTTCTCCTGTATGTTGCTTATTTGTACAGATGTGTTTGTTCATTTTCTCCCCCATTAGACTGTATGCTTTCTGAGGATAGGAAATGTGCCTCTTTTTGTATTCTGAGTCTTTACCACAATTATTGACACATCGTAGGTAATTAATTTCTTTTCACTGATTGACACAAGTAGAGACAGAACAAGGATTCAAACTCAGGTCCTTTGTTCTTGTCCCCCATAGTCCTCCTCATGCCCTTGAGAAACAGACAGCTCTCAGTGTGCCCTAGCCCGTGCTCTGTTTGCCCCCTGGTAGTCCTGCCCTTGGCCAATATATTATCTCCTCTATTTTGACTTCATCCTTAAAAGAATGGTTGGTGTTTCTGCTGTTTCTTTGTATGCTCAGCATATGCTTATTGATTGACTGACATATTCCAAAATTGGAAAGATGATTCTGCAGGGAATCCAGCTCTTGATATAAGCCATTGAATATAGGGATTGAGTGAGTTTCCAACAGCGTTCATATAGAATTGAGGACTTATCTATCCAACCAGACCTTCTTGCCCTTTGAACCTGCTTTTTTAAAAAATCGCCTTTGTTTCACAATGACTTTGTCATGTCACAAGTATTTCAATATGACTTTGAAATGCTATGTATTTTATTTAATGTGCTTAAAAACACTATTCTGAGAAAAAAGGATACCTAAGTTTAACCAGGGAGGTCAAAGATACACAAAAAGGTCAAGAATTCTTCCTCAAAGGAGAGACATTATTATGTAATGGAGAAAGTTGGAAGGAATCATGGGTTCTGGATTCAAATCTCTACTACTTTCTACCTAGATGACACTTGCAGAGTCATTTTCCTTTTCTTGACTTGGTTTCCTCTTCTATAAAATGAGGAGGTTGGAAGAGATGGTATATGAGATCTCTTCCGGTTCTAAATTCCATGACCCTTTGAAATGAACTGAAGGAACTTAGCCTAAAGAAGACACCACAACAGGGAACACACCAATTGTCTTCAAATGTTTAAAATGCTGATACGTGGAAGATTTGAATTTATTCCGGGAGCAGGAGCCATAGGACTATGATCCAGAGGTGAATTTTGTCTGAAAAAGAGGGGGGAAAACTTCCCAACTTCATAATGTGTTGCGCTCCTTGTTAGCAAGGATGTGCGATACTCAACTGCAAAGCAATTTTTCACAAAAGGCTAAGTGGGAAAAAAGTTAAAAATTAATGTTGCCAGTGGCAAAAATGGAGGCTGGTGTGAACTGTCAGTTGTGAATGCTTATGTTGTTATGATGGTGTTCCTTTTCTGGGGCTGACAGACTCCAGCTGACACTTTGGGGAAGCCCCAGGGCACTGCTGGAGCCCCACATGCCCATCATTGGGGGATGCTCCTCTGCTCAAGACTCTCTAGGGCTCCCTACTCTGGCAGGCAGGCAGGCAGGCGAACAAGGGCTTATTAAAGGCTAGACACAGGATAGAAGGGGGAAAAAAAGATAGTCTGTGTCCTCAAAGAGCTTACGAGTCCTCATCTATAAAATGGAGGCTGAGGCTTAGAATCACTGAAACTACAGATGATTTCTCAGGTCTTGCCTGGCTCAAAATCTTGCACTCTAAAACCAGTAAAACCTAGCATCTCCTCTATCTCTGGGAAGTCAGTCAACTAGCCAGTTAACAAGAATTTCAAAAGCTGTCCATTTGTTTGCACTCGTATTTTATTATTCAGGACCCCATGTAGGGGTTTCTTGGCTAAGATACTGGAGCAGTGTGCCATTTCCTTCTCCAGCTCATTTTACAGATAAGGAAATCGAGGCAAACAGAGTTATGTAACTTATCCAGGGTCACTCAGCTAGTAAAAGTCGGAGGCCAGATTTGAATTCCGGAAGTCTTCCTGATTCAAAGCCTGGCTCTCGATCCACTGCATCATCTAGCTCCACGGTAAGTACCTACTCTATCCCAAGCATTCTGCTGAGGCCTAGGATATAGAGAGGGAAAACAGCCCCTGTCCTCAAAGAGCTCATATACTGATAGGAAAGACAACAACTTACTTAACAAACACATATTTCTCTATATACAGATACATATATTCAGATTCATGTTGTATATACATATATACATTCACTTATATACATATACCCATGCACGTGTAAAATAAATGTGTTTACATGTGTGTATGCATTGTGTATATATGTCCACATACAGACTACATAATTATGTGTGCATATAAATGTATATATGCACACATGCCTATGTATTATATATATATGTATATATATATATATATATATATGTATGTGTGTATATATATATATATATATATTTATTTATTTATTTATTTACATGGAAGGTAATTTCAAAAGAAAAGCATTAATATTTTCTCCAGTTTCTCCTGTTTCTATCTCTAATGCAGCGGTCCTCAAACTTTTTAAATAGGGGGCCAGTTCCCTGTCCCTCAGACTGTGGGAGGACCAGACTATAGTAAAAACAAAAGCTCACGCTCTGTCTCCGCCCCTCAGCCCATTTGCCAGAACCCGGCGGGCCGCATAAACGTCCTCAGCCAGCTATGTCTGGCCCACGGGCTGTAGTTTGAGAACCCCTGCTCTAATGGTTTGCACACTGTCTTTTCCTTTAGATTTAAGGATAGACACTATTTTTTGACTTTTTTTGCTAATCCTAGCCATATAGGTCAGTACTTGGCCAGTACTTGGCATAGAGTTGACAGGCCAATGAGTTAATTTTTATATACCCTTTTTGAGGGTTTTAAAGCACTTTACACTCATTTCTCATTTGATTTTTATTTCACAGTAACTCCGTGACATTTTGTAGATGTCAAAACGGAGATTTTGAGAGCTTAGTATTAATGTGCCCTCCCTATTAGAATGTAAATTCCTTGAGAGCGTGGATTGTCTGAATGGGGAAACTGAGGCCTAGGGAGGTTGCCTTACTTGCTTAATGGTTGCACAGGTAACATACGATATTATTCTTTTAGCTCTAACTGGAAGAATGAGGAACGCTGGGTAGAAATTGCCATGAATCAAAATTAGATTGATTTCTGGGAAAACAAACAAGCTCCCACTCTAAACATTTAAAAGTTGGAGTTATTCATAAGTGAGATGGGCTGCCTTGGGAGGCAGTGGGTCTGAACCTCAGCAGGGGAATAGAGTTAGTTTAAGAGTGATGTCAGAGAAAACTCCTAACTATTGTATGTAGTACAATTGCTTATAGCAGAACATAGTAGGTCTGGGTCTCAGTTTCCTCATCTGCAAAAGGGGGAGATTGGAATGTCAATAAATGTCTGTAAGTGGAAACAGGACTTTCTTATCTGTTATGCTGTCAGGAGAATTCACATTCAAAATCCTGTGATTCTGGAACTTTCAATCACTGAGGTCTCTTTGAGCTCCACGTCCTCTGGCAGTGGAATGAATGTAGTTGGACGACCGGGGTGACCTACGGCAATGTATCTCTTTGTGTCTCTGAGCCATGGTGTCCTTTCAAACAGGAATTATTTATTTTCTTTTTTTATCTATAGGATCCAATGCCAGGGCCTGGCACTGTAATCCATGCCTGTCGATGGTTGATCTGTAAAATGGGGGGACTGATGTACAGCAAAGGGTCATTAAGTTTGAGCGCTCCCTTCCAGCTCTGGCTTAATCCTCAGTGAAAAAAAGGCCAAGGATCAGCTTCAGTTAAAGTTTTCTGATTAGAAAGAGGGGAGGTCACCTGCCTTCCCATTTTCTCATCTCCTCCTTGTTTGAGGAAGGGAGACCAGGGCCTGCCCACAATCCCCCCTTGTCAGAGAGACTGGAAAGAACAGAAGCAAAGGTTTTTCTTAGACTTAACATTCCCTTCCAAAAACGTTTGTTGTTGTTTGGGGATGGGGGAGGTAGGGAGGAGAAAACTGAGAGACAGACAGACTCAGAGACAGAGAGATACAGAGACAGAGAGATACAAAGACAGAGACAGAGAGACCAGACAGAAAGAGACAGAAAAAACAGACACAGAAGACAGACACAGAGAGACACAGATACAGAGAGATACAGACAGAGACAGAGAGGCAAGATAGAAAGGGAAAGATGACAGACACAGAAAGAGAGAGAGACAGAGAATGAGAGATAGACACAGTGACAGAGAGACAGAGATAGACAGACAGACACAGAGAGACAGTGACAGAGACAAAGCACTCTCAAAATGGACACTCCTTTCTACAATATTTTGCCATGTTTAGTGTGTGAAGAGAACTCCCATCACTTGCAGAGGAAAGATCTGATAATCTGGAGACATTAAGCAGGCCGGCCACACTCGTCTGTTCTTTGCCTCCTTTTGCATTCCTCACCTCAGGCCAAAGTGATTGCAGATATTAGAGGGGCCTGTAAATGCTAGCCCCAAACTTTGGTCCTTTATCAGAGGGCCCATTATGTCCTTAAGGTGACATGTGGGTAAAAAAGGTCTCTTTGCTGTTAGGAAGATGGACTTCCGGTGTTAAAGGAGACCTCATAACCACTCTTTATTCTGACGGGAGTCTGTGTATTATTCATGCACTTTCACAGAGGGCAGACAGACTCCAAAGCTGGGGAATAGCCCGGGTCCCTTGGGGGGAGGTGGCAGGGAGGGCTGATGAGAGGGGCTGGAACAGGATGAGATTCCTGAGGGCAACAAAGCAAGCCAGTGACAAGGAGCCTTTACCTCTAAGTTACACCCAAGGGACTTCGACCAGGAACTCGGCCCCCTGTCTCTGATCCTGGCCTGCAAAGTCCCCGGGGCGAGAGTCTGCCAGCAGAAGAGGAGTTTGGGATGGTACTAAAGTGCTCAGGGCACCGTGGTTTAATTTAAAGAAAACTCATTTGGCAGCATGACATCCAGGCTCAGCCTAACTTCCTTGTTTCAGCTGTGTGGTCTGGATGCTTTAGTCTTTGGTGTCCTGACTCGTAAAATGTGGGCTCCCTCCTGAGCTTTACAAACTAGTTCTGTATAATATTGGAAGAGGAAAAACACAGAACCCTGAGGTGAAAGGTGCGGGCTCTAATTAATCTGAGTAAATGTCTAGTGGTGGCGGTCCTGGTGATGACAATAGTGTAGTACCAGTAATAGTAGTAGTAGTAGTAATAGTAGTAATGGTAGTGATAGTGGTAGTAGTAGTAGTAGTACTACTGCTACTGCTACCACAGCTACTACCACCACTACTACTACTATCACTTCTACCACTAGTGGTGATAGTAGCTATGGTAGCAATAGCAGTAGTAATAGTAGTAGTAGTAATGGTAGTGATAGTGGTAGTAGTAGTAATACTAGTGGTAGAAGTGATAGTAGTGGTAGTAATGGTAGTGATAGTGGTGGTGGTAGTAATAGTAGTGATAGAAGTGATAGTAGTGGTAGTAATGGTAGTGATAGTGGTGGTGGTAGTAATAGTAGTGGTAGAAGTGATAGTAGTGGTAGTAATGGTAGTGATAGTGGTGGTGGTAGTAATAGTAGTGGTAGAAGTTATAGTAGTAGTAGTAGTAGTAGTAGTAGTAGTAGTAGTGGTGGTGGTAGTAGCTGTGGTAGCACTAGCAATAGTAATAGTAGTAGTAGTAATGGTAGTGATAGTGGTAGTAGTAGTAATAGTAGTGGTAGAAGTGATAGTAGTAGTAGTAATGGTAATGATAGCAGTGGTGGTAGTAATAGTAGTGGTAGAAGTGATAGTAGTGGTAGTAATGGTAGTGATAGTGGTGGTGGTAGTAATAGTAGTGGTAGAAGTGATAGTAGTAGTAGTAGTAGTAGTAGTCATAGTAGTAGTGGTGGTGGTGGTGGTAGTAGCTGTGGTAGCAGTAGCAATAGTAATAGTAGTAGTAGTAATGGTAGTGATAGTGGTGGTGCTAGTAGAAGTAGTGGGGTGGTGGTAGCTGTGGTATCAGCAGCAGAAGTAGTAATAGTAATAGTGGTAGAAGTGGTAGTACTAGTAGTAGTAATGAGAGGAGGCGGAACTGCCTTTTGTTCTTTCTGTTCCCAAGCACTTAGCACAGTACCTAGAAGATAACTGGCACTTAACCAATGTTATTGCCTGATAATGGCAGAAGTACTGGTGAGTGTGGCAGTTATAATAATGGTAATGATGGGGATGACGTCACTTATAAAGTGCTTTCAGGTTTGCAGACTGCTTGGTGCATACATTACCCCACTTGAGTCACCTGAGAGGAAGGTGCTCTTAGGTTGGATTTCGGAGCTCTTCCCAGCCCTGCCACATGCTGCTCCCCTTTGTGTCCTCCCCCATCCGGTCTTAACAACCTTGTAGCTTCTGCTCACACATGACAATCCATGCCTGCTGCACTCTTTGTGCCAGTCGTCCTCTCAAACTTGGCATGCCCTTGCCCTACCCCCACTTTCAATTCCTCTGCTTCCTTCAGAGCTCAGATCAAGGGGCTTCTTCTATAAGAAGCTTTATGTCTCCACTGGCTAGTTCCTTTCTCCATCTTCAGTTTCTTCTCTTATAAAATGGAGATACTAATTCTAGTCCTGTCTATTCACATAAGAATAGTAAAAAAATAAGTTCAACTAAACAAAACCACACAAATATTAATTAAGCATCTACTCATTTTAAGCCATTATGCTTGAAAAAGCAAAAACTGGACCTGCCTTCAGGATGCTTCCCTTCTGTTGGGGGATGGTCTAAAGACTGAATGAAATAAAGGGATGTTAACATAATTATGTGATATAAAGGGTCTCATATATGGCTTCCCTGATATGATTTTTGAATGACTGGCTCCCCCAAACCCCGGCCCTGGTCCTTTACCTCCATAAAAACTTACGAGGTTCTCCGTGGGGCTCTGAGCCTCCTCTGAACCTTTAGTAGCTGCAGCAATAGATGGCACTTCCTCTTTCTTTGTTCCTAATGAGAAAAAGAAAAAAGAAAAATAATAATTCCCATTTTGAAAGCAGTTGAAGATGACTTGTGATTGGGCTGGTAGTTGGCCCTTCTAGGGAAGGATTCACAGAAGGCACTGAGAGGTCAGTAGCACAGAGTCACACAGCCCAACTGCTCATGGGAACATCTTGACAAGAGATAAAAGTGCTCGAAACAACTAGGATCACAGAAGGACAGGTCCAAAGTAAGAAGGAAGCTCAGAGGTCTTTTGGCCCAACCTCTTCATTTTACAGAGGGGGACACTGAGGCACACAGTAATGAGCATCAAAGGTGAGATTTGAACCCAAGTCCTCTGACTACAGAGTCCATATTTTTTCCTATCATGTGATATGAAGTTCATCTGAAGGGAGATAAATGTTATCTGGAAAAGTCAGGAAAGACTTCCTTGGAGAAGATGGAATTTAGTTGGTCCCTGAAAGACTCCTGTCCCCTTTATCGTGCTCTCCTATCTGTGGTCACAAAAGAAACAAAAAACCACTGACACTGTGCTGAATGTTGGGGATATTCAGAGAAAAGAGAATCAGCCCTTCTCTTCGAGGAGTTCCCAATCATCTCAGAGACTATAATACATGGAATAATATTCTAGCTAAAACCCAGGTTTTCAGAGTTGAGTTTCAATTTTGTTTAGAGCTTCTCTAGAAATACTTCCAGAAATTACATAAAATTTTGGAATTCTCCTTATTCCTCTCCATTCCTCTACCTTCACTATGCAAATGAGAAAACTGAAGAGATAAAGTGGTTTGTCCAATGTCAGGGAATGACAGGGATGAGATTTGGAGCCAGTATTCTATCCATTAATCAAAAAAAAAAAATCAAATGCCTACTATGGGCCAGTCCACTAAGCAATAGAGCTGCAAAAAAGACAAAAAAAAATCTCTGCCTTCAAGGAGCTTACCATCTAATGCAAGTTGATTGTGGGAAATGACTTTAGAACATGATTTGCTCCCCAGAAGGCTGGGGTTTCAGGTAAGGTCTGCCCTCTGTCTGTGTTACCTGCCACAGGTGATTACCCCAGGCATCCTATCCCTTCTGCACCTTTGCTCAGCAGACATATTCTTATTCACGTTAGTCTAATGGCCTTCGATTTGTTATGTCTGTCAGGAAGGTCATCCTGTAATTTATGCCAGCAAGACAGATTGCGGGCCACATTTTCAATGGAAGATAAATGAATAATCATCGTGAATGAAGGATGTTTATAGTTCAGCAGACAGCTGGTTTGTCTCCAACCAGATGGTGAGAGGTTCAAGTCCAGACTTGGAATCCCAAACACGCTGGATGTCAGACCTCGATCATGGCCAACTCCTACTCTGTCAACTGCATGAACAGCAAGCCCTCCCTCCCCGGCTCCCCCTGGGCCCTGCCACGGATCATTGTCTAAAGATGGCCGGATGGCATTTTGGTTCAAACCCCTAATATCATCTCTCGTTACTGCTTGTGTGGTCAGGAGAAAAGTTGTAACAGCTGCTCCCAATAAGGCATTATAGGAATGGATTACATCAATTCTTGTCTTCTCTTTTGGATCACTGAAGAGATCAAGTAGGAGACCAAATATCGAGAACTCGGAGGTCGGGTATAATATGATGTCCTTCGTTCTCAAAGAGGACCATGACTTCTGGGAGGTGATGGTGAATAAATGCAGAGAAGGGAGCCCACTTTTCAGAAAACAGAAAAGGCCCAATTACGGGGAGAAATAAAAGCCTTGCAGAAAATTTCTCTAATAAAAGTCTCACATCCAAGACATATAAAAAACGGATCCAAATGTATAAGAATAAGAGTCATTCCCCAGTAGACAAATGAATGAGGTCAAAGGATATGATCAGGTAGTCCTCAAAGAAATTCAAGCTATCAATAACCATCCAAAATACTTGAAATAATTAATAATTAAAGGAATACAAATTCAAAACAATTCAGAGGCTTCATCTTACAGTCCCCTTATTGGTAAAGATGACAATAAAGAAAGACAGAAAGATGAAAAATGTTGGATGACCTACAGGAAAGCATACATCACTGCACTGTTATTGGAGCTGGACATTGGCCCAGCCATTCTGGAAAGCAATTTGGAACTATGCCCCCAAGTTACAAAACTGACATACCCTTTAACCCAATGATTTCACTAAAGGGCAGATATCCCAAGAAATTAAATACAGAGAATAAACACCTATATTACAAAAACAGGCTAGTATTTTTATCAGCTCTTTGATGCTTGTGAAATACTTGCATTTATATAGGGCCTACTATGTCCTAAGTGCTGTTACAATTATTATTTCACTTGATCCCCATGAGAATCCTGAAATGTAAGTGCTATTATTTTAGCACTTTACAACTAAGGAAACTGAGACGGAGGGGTTAAGTGACTCACCCAGAATCACACAACTAGTAAATATCTAAGGTAGGATAGGACCTCTCCAGGCCCGCTGCTCAAGCCGTCTGTGGCCAGAAGAATAGGAGGATGGTTCCTTTTGTTAGGACTGTTTCTATCGGAAGCTTCCAAAATTTCTAAGGTAATAACGACAATAAAGAACAGATTTCTCCTTGAAGCCTCCCCTGATTCTTCCCCATTTTGCTAGTGCCTTCCCTCCCAAACCACACTGCATTTAACTAATTTACATACAGGTACACCTACTTATATTCATGCACATATGTCTTAATTAACTTTATATTGATGCTGTATAGTTTTTACGTCCTTGTCTCCTTCATTATAAGATATACTTCCTTTCAGTTTTTAAAATTTTATCTTCAATAACAAGCACAATGCTCAACACAGAGTAAGTACTTAAATATCTATTGACTCAGTGATTCATAACAATAATGAATTGAAAAAGCACTTTAATGTTCGTTGAGAGAAATAATTATTAATAACCGACAGGGGGGATCTTGCCTTTAAAGGCCTGATTTTAAGAAGTAAAACAAAGTTCAGTTCTTGAAGGATGTTACTAATAATGAGATTGAATTAACTTCTCCCCATCCGACCCAACCCAGACTACAAGGAATTTTTCCTCTCAGGTGAATTCCATTTAAAAAAGCTTGAGGAGAGACAGGGGCTTCAAGGCCAAAGGCTGGGGATTCTCTGAGTATAAAAATAGTTTCTCTGTCCAAGGCTGACATAAGGTCACTCTCCGCCCTTCATTTTAATATAACTCACCTTCCACCATATTATCCAATCCGAGTTAATTACCATTCTTTTTCCGAAAGAAATAAGTTCTGAACTCACCACCATGATTGTTTTTGGTCTAAGAGAGATGGCCAAATGGCCATCCATTTTTTAAAAAATAACATTCTGACCTTATTAATAAAATGATTCAATTATCCCAGAATTATATCTCTTGAACCTTTTTTAATTGCCACATCACAAAGAAGTTTTACATTCAATATTTCATTTGAAGAAATCCCTCATTCTCACCTTTTTTTTCTTTCCTAGCTTCTTTTTTTATTCCCACTTCTTTCAGTTATTCTCCTATGACATGGCTCCCTATCCTCTTACTGTTTCCATCACTCTAATGTCTGAACATACTATAATATGGGGGAAGCCAGACACAAAGCTTTTAAAAATTATTTTCTTCTCATTTTATCTCTAACCCCATTCTAAACACATAACTTATCGTGAACGTGACTGGGCCAATGTCTAAAGATTTTAGGGGGCTGGCCAGCCCAATCCAGATGTCAGAAATAGTCTTGGAGAATCAGTGAGCTCATACAGAATTTATCAGTTTAAAAGAGAGGATTAAAGTCATATACACACACAAGATTTAAGATTAGAGTTGAATCTCACTTCCAGCTGATCAATGATGGAAAGAAACAGCTACACCCAGAGAAGGAACACTGGAAAGTGAATGTAAACTGTTAGCACTACTGTCTATCTACCCAGGTCACTTATACCTTCGGAAGCTAATACTTAATGTGCAAGAAGAAAATGATATTTACACACATATATTGTATCTAGGTTATACTGTAACACATGTAACATATATGGGATTGCCTGTCATCTAGGGGAGGGAGTGGAGGGAGGGAGGGGAAAATTTGGAAAAATGAATACAAGGGATAATGTTATAAAAAAATTACTCATGCATATATACTGTCAAAAATTTTATAATTATAAAATTTAAAAAACAAACAAACAAAAAAAAAAAAGATTAGAGTTGAATCACTGGCAACTGTAGTGCCCAGAGACATGAACTTTGCATCCTGAAGACCTGAGTTCAAATCCAGGCTTAAACACTTTATAATCTTATCAGATAATATAAGTAAAGCACATGGCAAATGTGTATGAATTATAATTGTAATCATCATTAATTAAATGTGACCTTGAGTGAATTATGGGATCACCATCTTTGATCAAAATAAATAAAATACAAAAGAAACGGTGATCAGCTTGTTTGGGTTCAAGCCTTGCCTTACTTGCAAGGCATTTTGCAACTCTGAACCTCAGTATTCTGCCCTGTAAAGTGGGAATAATAATATCATTTTTATCTTCGTCACAGTATTGTTGACTAGAGGAAATGAGCTATGACTTTTAAAACCTATCCAACTTTAGAGTAAAACAACAAAAATAACATAATAGTACCTAATACTATAATTGGTGTTATTTATTATATTATTATTTTTAAGGGAGTAGCAGAGACAGGATTCCAAATCAAGGTCAGCTGACAAAATTTGTTGTATCTTCCTCTAGATCTCAATTGTTCCCTACGTAAAATGAAGAAGGTAGGCTAGCTCAGTAGTTTTTAACATGAAGGTATCATTTGTGAATTTACTTTTACTCTTTCTATAGCTATATTTCAATATGATTATTTTCTTTTGTAATTCTTTGGACTTGTTATATGGATTTTAAAGCATTATTTTGAGAAGGAGGCCATAAACATCCCCAGACTGTCAAAACAGTCCAGGACACAAACAGGGCTTAGAATCCCCCTGCTAAAGGCTTTTAAAAGCCCCTTTTAAAGTCCTGACTAAGATTTTGTTCCTCCAAATGGGTGGTGTTGAAATCTTTTGAGTACCCTAAATTACAAAGCCCACCGCTATGACTGTCATTGCCTGAGAATCAGGCAGTAAGTGGGGGTCCTGAATTTGCAGACCCCAGCTCCCATGGAGATCGGTTCTTTGTCTCCTCCTGCACTTGGGGCTGCTGGTTGGCACCCTTTCAATTGACGGTGAGAAGCAGCCTGGCTCAGCTGACTTTCTTGTATGCTGTGATAAAGTGATCACTGCGGCAGTGTGACTGCAATCATCAGAGAGGAGACTTTCTGGGAAATGAGCTTCTGAGCATTTCTGGGCAGAGCCAAATTGTCTCACATTGCCTGACTTGCTCCCCGAAGTATAATGCCTGGAATTATTGAGAGCCTCAGAGATTGGCCCCAATAGTCAATCAGTCGGTCAACAAGCATTTATTAAGTATTTACAATTGCCATATACTCTGGTAAATGTTGGAAATATAAAAAAAAGGCTAAAAATGCTCACATTCTAAAGGGGGAGATGACATGCTAACTAATATGTATATACAAGATATAAACGAGCAAATAGAAGGATATCTCCGAGGGAAGGCAAATGGGATGGGGGGAGAGCAGGGAAGATCTCCTGCAGAAAGTAGCCCTTGTTCTGAGTCCTAAAAGGAAGCTAGGAGGTAGAGGCAAGATGGAGGCAATAGTCCAGATGGGAGGTGACGGGGTTGATTAAACAGTTGTTCAATCTCATGACCCCATTTGAGGTTTTCTTGGCAGAGACACTAGAGTGCTTTGCCTTTTCCTTCTCCAGCTTATTTTACAGATAAGGAAACTAAGGCAAATTGGGATAAGTAACTTGCTCAGGATCAGCCATTTAGGAAGTGTCAGAGACCATATTTGAACTAAGGAAGATGAGGCACCCATTCCCAGAACTCTGGACACTATGGCATTTCCTCGCAGCCTGTGGTAGTGAAATTAAAGGCAATAATATGAAACCATACGATATCATAGAGTGGGAAGAGTAATGGGTTTGGAGAAGAGGACCTGAGTTACTTTTTACTTGGGTGAATTTGGGCTAGCCAGTCGACTTCCTGGTGCCTTGGTTTCCTTTTCTGTAAAGTATATGGGAGATTGTTGAGCTAGATGTCCTCTGAAACCTTTTCTAATTGTAGATCTCATCTCTGATACAAGGACTCCATTCTCTTCCCTTCCCTATCTCCCTTCATTCTTTATCTCTTTCCTTCTCTATGACTTCATCAGTTCTCATTTAATTATTTTCTCTCTGTAGTTGAGTCA